>NC_056734.1:304003681-304303681 GCF_019279795.1 Protopterus annectens
CCAGAATGATGCTGTGGTACTATTAACAGATAGTTGACTGCAACATTGGCTTACATGTTATGTGTCATTTTAGGGGATCCTGAACCTCCCTGCTTGATTGGCAGAACCCAATGACTTGCCATGGATGTCCTACATCTATCACTACTGGGTTGCCAGATACTGGCTAAGTGTCTTGCTCCACCTATGGAGCCTTATTAGGCAGTGTTCCTAATGTTATTACTACCATAACAACTACACATGTATGTAATCTGAGGGTCATGCTGCTCAACAGTGGACATCTAACTGTCAGGATGCAGTTACTCATAGCAGTTGTTGGAGTGGAGGACACATGTCTGCTGTAATGGAGAGTTGATTCACATCAGCAGACAGCAGATCTGCCATATCAGGCTATGACACATTTCACAGCTGTCAGCTCCCAAACATACACCACACCACGCTTCCACAGGTGGTGTTGTCTCCATATTCATTATGGATAGGAACACCTCCAGACTAGTATCCCATCATAATGCATTGGAGATACTTCCGGTACTACTGCCTTGGGGTAATAGTGCAGTTCAGACCATAGCCTGCTGTGGGTCCACATCTATGTCCCTAGACTGTCAATGCACATTTCTCATCACCCTGCCATCTATGATGGTCCAGTGCAACACTGACATAATACGAGTCTTCAACTACCCCTCCATCACCTGTGGAATGTAGCCAAGTGCCAGTACAGTGGCCCAACACTTCTTGGATTCATCATTTCCATTGCCCTAGACCAGTTCATATCAACACCTGGTAGAGGATGCAACAACCTTGACCTGCATTGATCACTTAAATATGGGACCGTTGGTCATCCCCAGATGTCAATCCCTGTATGATGAGATTCACACAAACTGTAATCAACATGGAACTCAACATGTCAGCCACACGCACCACAAAGATAACCACCTTGAAAAACCTCCCCAAAGCTGACTTTGCAGCCATGAAAACAGGGGTGGATGTCTTCACTGCACCCATGGCAATGGGAAGTATCTGCATGACTGTCGAATCACGCACAAAGGCACTGTACAAACAGGTACATGAATGCATGGTAATAGCCAGAGCCAGCAGAACCCAGACACTGTCCTCCAAACTCCAAAGCTGACTTTGCAGCCATGAAAACAGGGGTGGATGTCTTCTCTGCACCCATGGTAATATGAAGTATCTGCATGATTGTGGTATTATACACATAAGCACTGTACAAACAGGTACATGAATGCATGGTAATAGCCAGAGCCAACAGAACCCAGACACTGTCCTCCAAACACTGGGAGACAATGTGATGGTCCCCTGCCATTACTAAAGTGTACATCAGAAAGAGGACACTGTTGCAGAGAAAGGTGGTGTCCCATGACTGCTGAACCCCCTTATTAGCCTCAAACACAACTTTGGATTCCTCATGGAATCCCGGACAGGCATCTATGGCAGCAGAGATGCAGCAGACACTGATGACAGTCACAACAGCCTTTGATAGTTACATCAACATCCTCCACAGCATTAAACACAAGTGCTGCGAGTTACTGCACAAAACTAATACCTATCCTGAGACAAGAGATATTGGCCACAGTCTTGGCAACACATTCCGTGCCAGCTTTTACCCTCTCTCCCCCCACAAGTGAAGTGCTTAGTGGATGTGTTCTCACACGCTGTATAAC
This sequence comes from Protopterus annectens, assembly GCF_019279795.1. Classification (NCBI taxonomy): domain Eukaryota; kingdom Metazoa; phylum Chordata; order Ceratodontiformes; family Protopteridae; genus Protopterus; species Protopterus annectens. The sequence goes on from NC_056734.1 coordinate 304,005,358, forward strand.
ATTTCCGTTCTAGGAGTCTGTGTGTCACCAGGATATGGCAGTGTGGTGACATATCCACTATCTCATAGGCAGGGTACAGTATGTGCACAGTAATCCCCAGTGTGTAACACAGTGATTGAATATGCCTCACAGATTATAGGGCTGAGGGTTGTACATAGGTATATGTTGATGTACAGCATCTGTTGTAGAATGGAGAATGGTACATGTTCTGGTTTGGACACACCTCAGATTGCTAATAACCACAGCCACAGGGGATATTCATCAACCAAACACATTGGGATTACTACACACACACACACACACACACACACACACACACACACACACACACACACTTGCCAGTACTGAGATCCATAGGTTAATTGCTTCATAGGTGTGTAGTAGGTGAATGGGCCCAAAGGCTCTACAAGGCTAGCCCACAGGAATACCATGGCATCAGGCCACATGACAATAGTCCCCAGTGTGGCTCAGGAGTATAGTCACTTGAGTGGTCCCCAGGGGTGGGTATTGTATTCCCCATCCACTCATCCAAATTTCTATTGTGGGTAGCCAGTGATGTGCATTGCTTCCCATGTATGTGATCTATATTCCATAACATGGACAGTGCCTGGGTTGTGCACATGTCCCACATGCATGTTCTTTGGCATGTGAAAGTGTGCTTGAGGTCTATGGGCATGTTGTGTGGACAGATTGGTATCTTCTGATGTAGCATTCCTGACCTCATTTGGTGAGACCTGGTTATGTAACTGAGGTAGTGATTGCACCTGCATTGACAGTATGATACGAATATTCAGTGGAGTTAGTGGTGTCTGTCCATACAGGGCATGTGTATAAGGCATGGTATTCCCTTTGTGGGGTACATTTGCAGATGCTGCAGTTATTGCAGGGGTCCAGTGGGGAACATGGCAAAAGGACCACTGTACACATTGACTGGGCTGCTGAGGGGATGGTATAGGGTGACATGTGCTTTTACTTGCTGGATAACACACAGTCAGGCAATGTAACACATCAAAGTACTTTCTGATGTCAGTGGCAGTGTTGTGGTCAACAGGCATGTAGTCCACTGCAATCACACTGTGGGTACTATTTGTGAGGCAATATGCAGGGGAATTACCGATATAGTGATTGTTGCCTAGCCAAGTGTGTTTATGTATGATACGTGGGTGGAGAGTGGTCGCTGAGTATTAGAAGGGTTGCCTATATTGTTCACTAATCCATACTGTCACGTAGTCATTGCACATGGCACTAGACATTTAGGGCTGTGGGTTGTCTACACCAACCTCTATGGTGTTTGACAACTGTTGGCCTTGTAATGTGGATATTGTGACATATACTAGGTCCTCAACATAATAATTTAGCAAAACCCACCCTCCAATGGATCCTGTTAACACACACACACACTTGCCAGTACTGAGTTTCAAACTCCTACCTTGCTATGTATTGCTACTACAATGTACTGCATTTATCGCACACAACACAGAGCTGATAGGATGAATGTTGTCCCATGGTACTTCCAAGATGAGGAACATCACCAGCCCTTTTAAATACTGGTATTGGATGATGTAGTGGGTGAGAGATTCCAAAAAATATTTTACCCTACACACAGATTTACATTTTCTAGGAGTGAGGTTCAAAACCTCTATTTAACTATCTTTTCGGACCATTATATTATGCATTTACCACATGCACCACTGACCTCACATGATTTAGGGTTGCCACCTGGTACTTCTAAGTGGATGATATCTGCAGGACTGCTAAAGTCAGGCACTGAGATGTGTACTGGGTGTAAATGGAGCCAAAATCTTTGAGGTACGGATATACATATGTACACACACAAACACTTGCCAGGTATGAGAATCAAACATCTACCTATGTAGTTATTGCTACTACATTGTTCTGCATTTATCGCACATGACATGGAGCTTACATGTTATAGAGCTGTGCAAAGGTATCTTTGAAGGGGAGTGATGCCAGCAGCAGTGTTAAAGGAGGGGTAAGGGAAGTGTTGTAAGTGTGAATGACCACAAAATCAGGTCTTTATAAGGATACACACAATCTCTCACACAAACACACACATTTACACAGTTGCCAAGATCAGGAGTGGAACTCCTACCTGACTAGTGTTCTACGCTACAGTATTATGCAGTTATCGCAAGTGCCACAGAGGTTATTTGCTGGAGAGCTGTCCAAAGGTATCTTTGAAGGTGAATGACATCAGCAGTTGTGCTAAAGGAGGGATAAGGGAAGTGTTATAAGTGTGAATGACCACAAAATCAGGTCACTACAAGGATACATACACTCTCTCACACAAACACTCACATTTACAAGATCAGGATTGAGCTCCTACTTAACTAGTTTGCTACACTATAGTATTACACAGTTATCACAAGTGCCATGGAGCTTATATGCTAGAAGGCTATCCAAAGGTATCTTTGAAGGTGAGTGACATCAGCAGTTGTGCTGAAGAAGGGTAAAGGAGGTTTAGTGAGTGAGAATGGCCTCGACCACATTCATCTAGAAACACACACACACACACGCACACACACACGCACACACACACACACACACACACACACACACACACACACACACACACACACACACACACACACACACACACACACACAACTTTACATTTGACAGGACTGAAATTACAACTGCTACATGGATACCTATTTGTACTGTAGTGTTACACAGTTATCACAAGCACCACTGACACTATAGGGCTGAGAGCTAACCAAAGGTATTTCTAGAGTGAATGACATCAGCACATGATGTGATATAGGCCAATGGGATGTGTAGTGGTTGGGACGGGCCTAATAATGGCATTCTGTCTTTCCCTTCCCCACATCTCTGTGTGCATGTCTGACATATTATATTATGTTGGCCTTAGATATGTGTGTGTATTCCTATCAAATTTGTGTGTGTGAAGTATCAATGGTGTACAATTTGGTGTGTGTGCACAGACAGCTGCGAATAACTGATATCTGTAGTCCACTGTGTTGTGAGACATGGGCTTCATTTCTCTAAGTGTAGGAGCTGCCCAGTATGACCTTCTATACTGAGTGTGTGCATTCATTCCAGGGAGGGTTGGACTGCAGTTCAGGGTTTTGTGTGCTTCAGCTACCCCTAGCAAACTGTTTCTGCAAGATATCTGTAGATAGGTTGCCAATATGAAGACACAATTGGCTTAACATACAGGGGATACTATAACTATTGATGTCTGTGCTGCTTATGTGACATGTTTGCTTGTAACATAGATATTTTGACATATGTACTGTTTTACACTGTGATGTGTCATGTCATCAGCTACTGAAAGTTATCATTCTTTTCTCACAGTATTTACCAGGAAATACAAGATGAATGAAGCTGAGACCAATATTCTGAGGCATATAGACTGCACATTCTGGCACACACCTACCATTGTAGAGGGGTAGCTACAGACAATAGACTACTGGTTCTGTGTATATGGTCCAGCACCTTGTTAGTATGCTGGCTGGGGTTCTCCTCCTTGTGCTTTTCTCAACTTCATGGAATGGCCATATCCTGCTGGGGCCATACCTCTCAGCTGTACAGATACATCAAGGTTATCCAGAGGCAGGACTCATATATCTGGTCAGTTTACCTTCACATTGTGGTTTACAAGTGGTTTTGTGGCCATTCATTCATGGGTTTGCAGTCGGGAGTAGTATGGGTGGACATTAGTGTTTCAGACTTCACACACTCCATGACATCCAGGCTTCTACATCCACCCTCTGTTATTCTCTTCTCTACCTTACATTATGTAAGCAATATCTCAGAGGTATCCCTATAGTTGGGCCTTTATCTCAGTAGTATTTATGGCCTGATCCACAGTCCTTGCAGTAGGACATGGGGAGGCATGCTACTGGCATTTGTCAACATGGCCTTGCATTTGTTTTCTGTTTACTGTGTTAGGTTGTTAGTTGGGACCCCCCCTGACATTCCATACATTGGCACTATGGGTGAGGCATGGGCCTTTGCCAGAGGTCTATAGGCCATTTGAGAGTGCTGCCGGCCATCTGTTACTGCATTTCTACATGGGATTGTTGGAGGGGCTGCACACCTGCAGACTTTAACATTTGAAATGACTGTACTGGTATTTTGGTTACTCTGTTGGCTTCTATTTCATATTGTATTGTGACCTATCATGCAGAAAGGAGGCATATAAGTAGAGTACACATGTTAGATCTTAATGGCATATATTTCAGTTTCAGACTTCTCACTCTTCAGAACTAGAATGCAACTGCCACATCTGTTGTAGCATGTCTGTGTAGGTCTGGTAGGGAGCTGTTTACCATTGCTGTCATTTGAGGGCCTTAGCTGAGCTTTTCTTCATGGTCATCCACACCTGTCATGCTGGGTGAGGCTGGTGGTGGATGTGTGACATTCAATGACATCTATGTGTGTGACCTATTGACATCCACAGTTCTTTGGGCCATCACTTGTACTGCAGTGGGGGTTGTCACCTTGTGTAGTGCTGCCTAGTATGTTGACACCAGTAATTGTTATGAATTTCCTGCTGCCCCATATAGCTGTCTGCTGCTATCCCATTCAGCCACCCAATTCCCTTGCATGCTTGCATCCATATCATACATACAAGTATGAGAACATACTACTTCATTCAGTAATTGATAGGAAGAGTGACTTACCATGTTGCTGGGCCAGTATTGAGGACAGTGCTGGAGGGCTGACTATGTTTGATGCACATAGTGCACTCCCTGTACATGGTAAAGTTTAGGTAGTGTCATTTTTGGCATCCCTTTTACTGTATGTGTGAGTCAGAGAGAAGTATCAGTCCCTGGGTCCCTACAGTGTCAATGTGTGTGCTATGTGTTGCTTTTTTGCCAAGGCTTGGGCATACTGTGCACACCTCCTTCTGCCTACATGGGCAGGCTCAGGTTGTTCCTCCTCTGAGTCCCTCTGTGCCTGTGCTGGCCTTGGCAATGGGGGGTTGTGTGGCCCTGATCCATGCTGTTCCTGCTGCAGCTGTTTCCACAGGATCATATTGTGTAGCATGGCACATACTATGAACATGTGTGTACATGTAGCTAGAGAGTATGGCAAGGCTTCACAGGATATGTCAAGGCAGCAGAACTGTGATTTGAACATCACAAACACATGCTCTATAATGATCCTGGTTTGTGTGTGTGTGCCTCATTATAGTGTTCTTGTTCGTGTGTGCATGCATTTCTGATGGGTGTCATCAGCCATGGCTCCAGTGCATAGCCAGCATCCCCCACTAGATGGCCATATGGGATGTCGCCCCCGGCAAACGCCTGATACAGCTGTGTTCAATGCCAGATGTGGGAGTCATGATAGCTTCCAGGGCTGCCAGCACACACATTCATGATAATGCCCTGGGCATCACACGTGATCTGGCAGTTGATGGAGGGGGTGCCTTTGCGGCTTATGTAGACTCTGCCCCGCTTACCAGGTGGTGCTTTGATGTGGATGTGCATGCAGTCTATAGCACCAACTACCTCAGGGTATTCTGCTATATGGTGGAAGAGACACATACGTGTGGTCAGCGCATCATGGGTGGTGGGGAAATATATGTGTTCATTGGCATGTTGTGTCATGGCATCCAGGAACTGGTGAAGTACCCCTGATGCTGATGCCTGTGAGACACCCATGATATCCCCAGTTGGTCTTTAGAAGGTACCTGTGCCTAGTACTCTTAAGCCTAGATGGTATCCACTGGGGTGGGTTCCCCTCTATTAGTTCTGTGTGTAAGGCGTGGCTGGCACAGCTCAACAATTTGCTGTAGAATGTCCCTGTCCACCCTATAGTGCTCTACTTTCTCCAGCTCATGTAGGCCCTTGCAGGTTGCCCTGGGTCTGTACACTCTTCTCGTCCTCCTCACGGTGGGTCAGTTGTCTGCATTCTCCTCCTCACCACCCTCAGTCTCCAGCACATATTGATGGAGTAAAGCAGCACAAGCCTCTAACATTTTTAGTTAGTTTTGCCAGTTAAGAATTCCCCATCTCTGTACACCGGTGGTGTAGAGTTTGTGGGAGAAAACAGTCTGTAGGGTGTTTGCATAGTTTATATTAGTGTGCTGGGCTGCTGCATGTGTAATTGGCTGATTCTGATACATTCCATCTGCCAGCTATGCTTGTTCTCCTTGATTGCCTTCCTAGTGCTGTTTCCCCTTCCCAGTTCCTCCCTATTTAAGCCCCGAGGCATGCCGAGCATACCCAGTGCTCAAATGTAAATAGTGCTGCCATTTCCTCTTTCTTTTTCTTTTTTTTTTTTTTGGAGTTTAAATCCTGGTGTGCGGCATGCACACCGATTTAGTCTATATACACAGCGCTTAGGCACATCTGACACATTCCCTTCCTTAGCTGTGCTTAGCTAAAGACAAACACAGGCCACAGAGTGCCAATGTGCTTACAGCAAGCATGACACACCCCCTTATGAAGTCATTCAGCTCTTACACTTGCACTGTTTTATTGCTGCATCTACATGGTTAGGTACAAGCTGACACTTTGAGGAAATCTGGGATTCAGTATAACTCCCCTCATTTGCATACCCCAGTGTGTAAATCATTGGTTAGTGCACTTAAATTGACCCTTCCCCTTGACAACCAGTGCTCCCTGGTATTGTTTACATTCTGCATGCCATTGACTTTAATGGCAAAATGCAGAATTATCTTAACATTGACTTTTCTCATCTCATTTTTTTTTTATTTTCTCCAGAATCCCATTTGCACGGCACTGCCCTAAGCTTAAATGGCCATGATCGGCCAAAATAAAATTTAATTTAAAAAAAAAATAAACTGTCATTGATGCCAATTGCCTTATATTTGGCCCTTGGCATGTGTGTTTGACTGTAATACATGCTTTCCTTGAGCTGTCCTGCCCCCGTTTGTTCAGATGCAGAAATGTATTCAGTTACTAACTGAAAACATTTCTGCTCTGACACTGTTCCTGCACGGCGTCCGGCCAGCTTCATGGATTGCAAAATCACCTCATTTGCATGGTTTTTATCAGCAAATTAAGCGATTTCCATCCCGCACAGCTTTCCATGCAGGAACAGTGTAGGGCTGCTCGTGCAGGTGAAAACAGCACTTTCCTGGATAGCTTGGCAGCCATTTTCCATGCAGGAGCTCCTACACTGTTCCTGCATGGAAACCAGCCATTCATGAATCTTGGGGATTATGTTTTAAATGTGGGAAAAAGGGTGAAATAGTTATATTTTGCACTACTAATGAAGCTGTGTTGTATAGTTGAAAACTACAACTTGAGAATAGCCTACTAATATTTTTATGCCTTTGGAATGAGATGAATTGCATGCAAGAATAGTATAGCTAGACCTTTCCTATTGTCCTACAACAAACTTAAGTGCAATTTCTTAATGGATGCATATAATATGTAAGGATTGCTAGATTCAGACAGTATGGTTGTACTTATGAATGTACAATATATTCATGCAAAGAAGACCCTTAATAAAAAGCAGCTAAAACAATCATGGAGATTGAAAACAGTATCTATTACTCAACTAAAAATAGAAACTGTATTTAGGAAGGTAAGTCATTCTGTAACTGTGGTTCCCAGTTTAACTTTAGATGTGATAATGAGGCAATATTTCCCCACTTTAAAGACAAGTGGAAGTAATAGGAAGAAGGCAGATCAAATTGGGTATAGAACTTCACAAATAAATAAGCTTACAGTTACAACTCTACTTAACCTGGTAAATGGGCATGAGGACCTGCCAGACACACGTATAACAATATAAGTCTATCAGTGATGAAAGAATAGTGCTAGAAATCCCCAGCCATTAGGTGACTAGTAAAACTGAAGAAAAGGAATCATTCACTGAAAGGATGTATCACAGGGGGATGAAATTAGGTATATGGAAAATGTACAAATTGAGAACATTTCTAAACTTTCTGTTAAGCTGAAACAGAAATCCCCAAAATGGAGAATTCTAATCAGCAGGTGAGTCTTGAGAAGTAGAAACATAGCAATAAGAAAGACTACACTAATATAGTAAAAGATAAAGAAACAGTGTCTGGTCAGAATTCTAAATGTGTTTTTTGTTAGTGTAAGACAGAAAACTCATGTAAGAGAAGGCACAAGGTAACAGGTATCTGAATGCAAGGAAACAAGTAAAATTAAAGATGCATTTTATTCTTAGATACTCTGTGCAGTGGGAAGATAAAGGAAATTAGACTCTGATGTTCACTCAAAATGAGGCAGTGGAAATACAATCTGGAGAATAAAAAGAAAGTGAGAGAGTGGTACTTACTCACACCAGGACAGAGGGTGAACAGCCTCTAGAAGGAAAGAGAAAAAATAGGTTAGACTGTACTGAAAAAACAGATAATCTTAAACTGAACTAATGACATTCCTGTTAGACCAAGCTATACCATTAGCCTTTTGTCTTTTAAAAACTGTAGCAAACCTCTTGCCACAACTTACACCATACAAAAGGCACTGAAGCAAGTGCTTCAGTCCTGACCTGAGAGTAAATGCAGTCTTGTAATTCATTTCCATGCAGGTATTCAAAAATAACAGTATGTTACTACATGTCAGTACTGCACTATTAACCAACAGTGGCAGCTGGTGACTTCAAATCAAAGGGGAGCTGCAAGAGACAGCTGAATGGGTGGGGTCAATAGAAAGGGGTGTGACCAACTAGAAAGGGGTGGGGCTATGCTAAACATTGCAAAAACTGTGACTTTAATTAAATACGCTGCCCTGGGTGCCACTGCCAAACATCATTCTGAGAGTCCAATCAAGACAAAATGAATTATAGAAGAAAAAATATATATTTCAATGCATTGACTACATGACAGATAACTTAATATCTAGTTGCAAACAAAAAGGTTGTGAGGCATGAAAAAAAACATTACTTTTTAAATACATTACTGGAATGCCAGATAAAATCAAGTATAAAAAAACAAGCAGCACTCAACTCAAACCACTTCTTTCTCCTTGCACTGCAGTTCTAGTTATAATTTATATTCAGCTTTATAAAAGTACCAAGTAACATGCTGAAAGTAGCAATACCCCAATTGTAAAAATGTTTTTTTATCCCAAAAAGACCTGCTGCCTGACAACAACTATCTACTTGTTTCATGGGGAAACATGATCAATGTACAAAATGAACAGCAACAAGAAACAAGCTCAAGATAAACTGCTTAAAGGATTGCTGCACAGGTTATGGACCACACATGATAGATTGGCATTCTGTTTAGTTTATGGGTAAAGCCTGCAAAGATGACTGCAAGTCTCCAACAAATGTAATGAGCTTCTGAAAATACTGTAATCCTGTCCTTTATTACAAATACTGTCATATGCATTTCAATACCTAAGACTTATATGCTATCTAGTTATGTAAATATTCTCTGCATGGCAACAACAAAAAGGCTTTCAATGTTGGTAATTCTTTAATAGTATGCTGATTAAAGCTTACTTGCATTTTAGTCTCAGACAAGCTTACCTGATGGTCATTAAAGCATTGCTACTTAAACACAGAGCAACAGGCACTGCAACGACATGCATTTTCTGAATAAGAAGCATAAATCAACAGTATAAAAATATGACAGAAAACAAGGACATTCTGCAAAATCAAGGGCAAATGAAAAGCCACTGTAGTGCTTGTGTTTACCTTGGATGGGGATGGATACTCTGCACACTTACACTGCATAACTGCTCCTTGCCTTGTTTGGACACATTTAGAGCCACTATGTGGGGGAGTGGGGTGCAACAAGTATGTCACAATTTGAAATGTCTCTGGCTGATGATGATGGCCCTGACACATTTGTCATACCTCTCAGCCTCAGAGCAAGAAATCTGGACAAAGCCATAAACAGAAGTGGGATAAAGGCCTAAAGATAAGGACAATTTTAAATACTGCTCTTATAAACTTAGAAAGATAATGGAAGGTCTTGTATTAGTATGAATTTTCTGAAGGGTATGAAATCTGAAACTCAAATGTCTGTCATTATTTTCTAACTTCAGTCTTTAATGATTTCCCACTAATTTGCCAGAAAATCACATTTTTATGAAAACAGGCCAAAAATGTGATACAAAACTATAAAATAGCCACACAATACAGCGGGGAACGTGTCAAAGAAGGGACACTTTTTAATATTAGTACTGTTAAATTGAGCAGCTGAAAAAATAAAAGAATCTACATGCATTTCTGAAATTAAAAGTAATCTATAACTCTGATCATTACAATTATTTATTAATTGTAAACCCTCCATGTTTTCTTCCAAATTTGCTATTTTGCAGAGGGATTATTAGGGGGAGAGCAACATTTTGAGCCAAAATCAGGGACAGTTGAGAGGTTTGGATACACCGAATTCTATAAAGTGATATATTTTGGGTTCCTATTAGATTGTCGAAACTCCATTTATGCGAATACAAAATCATTGACATGTATTGCACGAAATACGTAATCATTAAATGTGCAAAACCGTGAAATTCAAAATGTCGAAGTGTTTTGGTTGGCCTGTCTGCGGTACAGCTCTGTAAGGTAAGTCTGCGATAAGTGTGCAATTGTTACAGACCTTAGGGTTAGGGTGTGGGTTAATTGTATAGATAGGTAATGTGTGTAAGATTTAGTATAGTGTTAGAAGTAGGGTTTTGTTAAATGTATTTATGTGTATGATTAATTTTGTTTGGGTATATCTTCGTAGGGGAAGTGTGCGGTAGTTACGGACCTTAGGATTAGGGAGGGGTTAAGGATAGTTCTTAGATAGTTGTGTATGTGGGGTTTAGTGTAGGGTTAGAAGTTGAGTTTTGGTGCTTTACTTTAGGGTTAGGAGTAGGGTTTGGTTAGTGTATGTATGTGGTTTATTTATTTTGTTTGGGTAGGTAGTATGTAGCAGGTGGTGGGGTAGGCTGATATTTAAAATTTTGTGGTTTAGTGCATTTGGTATTTTTGCAGTTTGAGTAATACGTGTCGTTGTTTTGGTATTCGATGTAATGGATTTTTGTTGATGTAATATAGATCCATTTATTTGCGCATACCTCTCATCCTCTTAAAAAAGAAAATCTGGACAAGGCCAAATATATTGGGGGAACATACAAACCATAGTAAAAATTGCTCTTGTATAAACTTAGTTGACAGAACAACAATTCTTGATTTAGCATGCATTTTTCTGAAGAGTATGAAGTCTGAAACTCAATGTCTGTCATTATTTCGTGACTTTATTCCTAAATGATTTGCCAGAAAACAACAAATTTTATGAGGAATAAATCAAAAATAAGAAGCAAAAATCTATTCATTCTGCAATAATCTGGACAGTTAAGAGGTATAGTTCAGCCAGGGCTGTCTGAGTTTGCCACACCCCCCCACAATATCATGGTCGAATGGGGACCCCCCCATAGCTATTCCAATGTCCCATTACTTGATTACTTGACTATTTCGCCCCATTGACAATAAACACTGTAATGTGCATACTGCTTTGCTTCTATGATGATTTGGATTTCATTTAAAAGTTTTATTTTACATTTTACAGCACAAACACTAATAGACTGCTAAACAAAGCAATGCAGTCTCACAATGAAAATAGACTTAGCATTACAACTTCTCTGCCCTTGAAACTCACATTAATTGAAACAGCATTGAAACCCACATTCAAAGAAAATACATCTGGCCAGTGGCAGATAAAGATTAACTTTGGGCTGTTTTCAAATCATAGGCCCCTTGCACAGGAAACATACATGTGTTCTTTGATACACCTTCCTGATTGTAGTAAATTATATTCCTCATATAATACAGTACCGCTGTTGAAAGGCGTTTTAAATTTATTGTTTTGTACATTTTTCTAGTAAACAATGAAACAAAATGCATGCATTAATAATGGCAAAACTGCCCAGTTCAGAACATTTCCGTCATAAAAGTCTACTCAAACGTCTTCAATCCACCAGTGTCAATAAATATGCACAATATCTGCAGAAGTAAAAGTCATCTAAATAATTCCACATTAAAGAGATCTGTAACTAATGAAGAGGTTGCTGCAGCAAACAAATTTAATATTTCATTGTTTCATCTACAAATAAAGTGCCTCTTGCCATTGAATAAATTGCCTATGTTACAATAAAAAAATGATAAGCTAGTAATATTGCAATAGGGAATGGATGGCAAACTAATAACAGGTTTATCATTACAAGGTATCTCCACCAAAGAGGACATTCTGAGGACTGCAGCATCCATCCCCCTTAAACATACAACACAGTACCATATCAGCAATGCATCTATATACTATGGGAGTAGAACACACAGCCTTCTGCATCAAAAGCAAGTACACTACCTGTTGTGCTATTAACAATACAAGCAGACTTAGCATAAGTAGAATTAAATTTCTCTTCAAGCTCTCAGCTCCTTGTAAAATCCACTTTACACTCAACTGTATCCATCAACTTTGAAACACAAGAAATGTGGAAAAAGTCAAAATTTATTGGGGGGGATACAAAAGCCGAAAAATAGGGGTACATTTTAAACATTGCTCGTATAATCTTGGAAAGTTGCTAGAATAAAATCATGTGTTACCACCATGCATTTTACTGCCAAGTCGTGAACCCTGGACCCTGTGCACTACAGTCAGAACAATTTACCACTATGCCAAATCAGTTGCTTCTTGAAAGACAGGTAGACTGAAACTTAAATGGCTATCATTTACTGAATTCACTTCTCACCATAGCTCTCAACCTCTTAGCACAAAACATCTAGAAACATCCAATAATGGGGGAATACAGTTCCCAAACATATTCAGTGAATTCAGTTCTCACAATAGCTCTCAACCTCTTAGCACAAAAAACCTGGACACAGTCAATAATGGGGGAATACAGCCCCAAAATAGGGACACATTTCAAATATTGATCTTATAAACAGAAAATTGCTAGACTAAAAGGTTTTGTGTTACCATGTACTTTCTGAAAAAATTTCAAATGCCTGTCAAAATCCAGAAAAATTTCACAAGTGGTGGTGAATAGGGAATTCAAGTTCTTGGTACATGGTCCCAAGGTATAGAGTTTGAGTCTGTCTAGCCACCAGGTATTTAAATGGGGCATTTTACTTACACACAAGCACACACACACACACACACACACACACACACACACACACACACACACACACACACACACACACACACACACACATCCTACCTGCTTCAAAGTCTGTTTATCCAACATCAAACACCCTACCTGCTGCAAAGTCCATTCAACAGTAGTTTCCAAACTCAACCTCCACATTCAAGTCCATTCGTTCCAGGGAGAGCAATTCCTTCCATCATAGAAGAGCAGTCTGGGTAGCAGCCTGCAGATGTTGTAGTCTGATAGACTTCTGGGATCCCTGCTGCTAAATGCTGTCTTCCAAATCTGGACTGCTGGTGAGACAGTCTGGATTCTGTGCGCATGCTCTGGGAGTGATTCACCAGCAGTCCAGATTGGAAAATGCTGCGAATGTGCAATGTTCCAGGACTTGTGTTTTTTTTACTTTGTTTTTTACTTTATTTTTCTTTTTTACTTTAATTTTCTTTTCTTTTTACAGCTGGGGGGGGGGGCTGCAGTCCTGCAACCCAACAGCACGAGCCACCCCTGCTAACCAATCTGATGATCATGCCTCCTAACACCTTGCACCTGTGGTAGCTGTCTTCTCCCCACTCTGGATATAATTATGGTTTCCCCTATCTATTGCCTACCACCTAATCATTCTACTTTGACATTATATCCATAAGTCATGTATAGCAAACTCTGTACCCACCATTGTATAAACTGTGATACTTATATGTTGTTTACTACTCAGAATTAATCCCCTTAATAGACTATGCATGTAGTTTCATTAGATTTTGAGTATTTTATTATATTTTTTCTTTACATGTATTATACAATGTGCTGATGATCCTACCATTGTATGCTATTCAAATATTCTTACTAAAGTTCAGGAAGTTACACACCGAGCATTGCATAATCTTAACTATCTAAAAGACTCTGAGCTACTATTAAATGCTGAAAGAACTAAACATATGCTCTTTGCCCCACCTATATAACAATATTAAACTCAAAATTAAAAAAAAATCGTGTCAAACATCACCATAGAACATGTGTTACAAACAAAATTCTTGGTATCATTATACATCAACATCTTTAATTCAAACATATCCGACTCATGATACTTATAACTACCAAGAAACTAGGAACAGTATACAAAACTAAATAATTTAATAGAATATGTTTTACACACAAATACCACAGTTTTGTATCCTAATTTCATCCCTGCTAATAAACTTATCAGATATCAGCTGCACAGGTTTGAACAAATTTAGACAAACTTTGCCAAATATGCTGAAAATTTTCAAAACAGAAAATAACACTGCTAATCTTTAAGCAATATTAACCGGCTCAATCTGCAAAAACTCTGACTGTGGGTCAGCACTGTGGAACACCATCATGCATTAATCATACATAAACCTAATACTAAACTATTTATCCACAATCTAAAAACTCATTTAATACAACAAAGGGGGAGGGCTGGCATAATGGTTAAAGTTTTAACCTCACAGACACGAGGTACAAGGGTTGGTTCTGCTTTCTAGTTATTGGCTAGGCTTGTCACACGGTGTAGATTAATAGCCTGGGAATTATCTATTAGCCTATCAGTATATTAAAAATGACCTCCTTAACCTTAAAATGTTAACATCAACCAACTACTGCATTCACTTTCGAGAAATCCTAGCATTCTGTCACTTATGCATTTCTACAAAACATTATTGTTTTTATCAACCTAACCATCTCTCACTTTATTATTCTGATATAGCAATATCCATCTCTTTTCCATCAGCATAGCCATGTCTGTGTATCACTCTAGCACTTTAACTAATATTTTTATTTATTTATTTTTTACTTTATTTTTATTTTACATTTGTTGACTGGGATAGTCTAACTGGATTTATGTCCATTTTCAGTAGAGTCCCGTGGAGATAAGCTCCAGGAGATTACTAGACTACTAACATACAGGTACTAGTTGTTATACAGTCAAATATTACACATTTTAAACAGTTCAGGAATCTTCACAGTTTATACAAAAAACATGTTACAAGCATTAGATAAGATATTTTAGACTTTATGTACAAGACTTCATTAGTAACTAGAAAGTAATTGTTAAACAATTACATACTTCAAATTTCAACAGTTCAGCAATGCTCAAAGTTTAAACAATACTTGTTGCCTGCCTTAGGTATGATGCTTTAGAATTATATGCAGAAGAATTTAACTAGGTATTTTAAATTATCTCTATTAGGATAATATATGTTTTTGCCAAGTATAGGTCTTGATCTAAAAAGACACAGATAGAGCAGGAATTAGGTCTTAAGAGAGGGTATTTGGGATATAGTATGAGATTAGTCTGGATTTGTACAGGGTCATAACCAATGGGTTTTAAGCTAGAGTTTCAGATTGTGTTTAAAAAGTGAAAAATTAAGACAGTGATGTAGGTTCATGGGGGAGTTGGTTCCAATACTTTCCAACTGCATTGGAACTTATCCTCAGCAATCCATACCACTCTAACATTATATGACTAGCAGCCTTCTTTACTTAGTAATACTGAAAAAGTAAATCCCCCTCATGGTTATCAACATAACGCAAGATAATTTAATTGTGCGCCTGTGCTAATACTGTACATACATTAAATGTCAAATTCACATCTTTGTCTAAAATGTTACCTATTTATTGTCTTTCTCTCTGTCTCTCTTTCTTTTGGAAGAAGATTTCAGCAGGATCATAGGAAAAGCAAGGGAAGTAAGTCATGGGACCATTTGCACCTTGTGGATACACACTGCTATGATGTGCCTTCTAGTTCTGAGAGGGTAAACCAAGTCAGGTCTAGAATGAATTTGGGAATGCCCATCCAATTATCAAGGTTACTTTTTGAGGGAAATGTGGGTATCACTCTGTTTAACATATAAATAACAGTTAATTCCAGAGATATGGTAAATTCAGGGGAGTGAATATGTACCTGCAGAGTATTTTTTATGTTGGTGGAGATTTATATTCCTAGAAATAGTGTTAGTGCAGCTGTTTGTTTCACCTTGAATGACCAAAGCCTAAAGAACAAAGTAACCCAATTCCATGCCTCGCTCAACCATAACCTACCAATATTGTAGCCATCTCAGAAACTTGGTTAAAACCCCACATATGTGATTCTGAAATCCTACCACCTGGGTTCCAAGCCCTGAGGCATGACCGCTTAAAAAGAAAAGGGAGCGGGGTAGCCTTAATATACTCTAACTTGCTGTCGATATCTCCCTACCCAAATCCTATCCCTCCCTTCAACAATGCTGAACTAGTAGTAGGCCTTCTAAAACTAAATAATCATAAAAACATATGTATAATTGCCCTCTACACCCCTCAGATAATAACATCTCCACTCTTGAAGAAATCCTCCTCTGGACCTCTACCAATATTAAACTTGAGACCTTCATACTTGACTGGAATAAAATCAACAACCAAAATCCCACTATATCCATCAGTCTATTCAACTTTACCCAACTATCACCAGACCCAACAAAACTAACCCTCCAGGTACAACTCTAGACTGGATGCTAGTATCCGAACCCAACAAAGTCATAGACTCTGGCACTACTCCTGACCCTATAGGTGACCACTTGCCATCTTTCATCCACATAGCTACTCACTCCGCTTCTCACCTACACCAATATACCCACACCCATAACCTCACAAACTTCAACCCCACAACCTTCTTGGATGCCCTAAAACAAACAAACTGGATCCCCCTAAAAACTTTACCACTAGACAATGTCATAGAATTCTTCAACTCTACCTTCTTAAGCATCCTCAACTCCCTAGCTCCTCCAAGAACAAGGAGGGTCAAAACTAAGTACACCCCTTGGCTAACCAAAGACACTAAAAAACTTATGCTACAAAGGGACAAATTTTGGAAAACCTACCATCAAAATAAGCAGCCAGAAATTCTCCTTATATATAAACAACTTCGTAACCTTGTTAAAAAACATATCATTAGAGATAAAATATCCTACTATATTAAACTCCAGTTCAACCAATCTAACAACGCCAAACATTTCTGGAATGCAATTAATTCTCTTCTCAAACCAGGTACCAAAAATAACCCCTGCCCTGACTATGGCAAATCTGACTCTGAAATAGCCTCTCTATTCAACTCCTTCTTTACCAACTCCATCACTGACCTGACCAAGACCTTTCCTAACAACAACCCACTCTCCCAACCCATCCAATTTTCCACACCCCCTGCACAACTCTCTGCTTCTAATCCCTCACCTATATTTGAGCTTACACCCATCTCTACCTCCCTCATAAAAAGATTACTCTTTAAATTAAAACCTTGCACCAATGCCCCTGACAATATTCCATCTTCATTCCTAAAAATAGCTGCAGACAGTATTGCTCTTCCTATCAGCATCTTAATCAACAGATCCATACAGGAATGTTATGTGCCCAAACTATGGCATGCTGCCTTTATCCTACCTCTCCATAAGGGAGGCAAAAACAATAGAATCTCTAATTTCCGCCCTATAGCTATCCTCTCCCCTATCTCCAAAACCCTAGAGAAATGTATCCACCTACAGCTTATGTCATACCTAGCCTTACATCAACTAATTACTCCAACCCAACATGGATTCCAACCTGGCCATAGTACTACCACTGCCCTGTTCTCATGGTAACTCTGGTAACATTGTCTCTACAGTTCTACTAGACCTATCCAAAGCATTCAATGACATTTCCCACACCCACCTCTTAAACCACCTCTCTAGCCTCCATCTCTCCAATAATTCTTTATCTTGGTTCTCAAGCTACCTCTCTGGTAGGTTTCAAGCCATGACATGGGGGAAGGACACCTCTGCCTTCCTTCCAACCCCCACTGGGGTACCTCAGGGATCTATACTTGGTCCAATGCTGTTCAACATCTTCATTAATGACTTCCACAAAGCCATACCCAATACCAAAATTGTACAATATGCAGACAATTCCACTTTAATCTGCTGTTCCCCCACCCTCCCTCAGCTACAAATAATAACCCAAACTGCCTTCTCCTCCACTGAGCAATGGATGCTTCGAAACCACCTCTTACTAAATGCCAACAAATCCAAAATTATGTCATTCTCTCCATCAAAAGTTTCCCCTCTTGATAAACATTCTTTCCAAATTGTAAGCCACAACAACACTGCCTTAGAGGTCTCTCCCTTTCCTAAACTTCTTGGGATAACTGTTGATGAACACCTAAAATTTGACACCCACATCCAGCAAAACATTAAGAAAACTCATATTAAACTTGGTATGCCATACAGAAACATCCACTACCTTTCCCCTCCCACCAGACAAACCCTTGCCACTACCAATCTGCTTCTCTCACTTTTATATGGTGCTCCCCTCCTATCTAACATATCTGCATCTCTCTCCTCCAAACTGGAAATCTGCTATAATAACATTTCTAAATTTGCCACCAAAGCCAAATTCTCCTCCCATCACTGTACTGCCCTTCATTTGTTAAACTGGCTTGAACTCCCCAACCATCTAGATTATCTCCAAATTACTACAGCCCATAAATTAATTTTTCAACCTACTAAGTGCCCAGCCCTATCCGATATCCTACAACCATACTCCCCTCCAAGATCTCTAAGATCATCCCACCAGAACCTAATCACTGTCCGTAAACCCAGTCGTCCTGCTGGGCAGTATCTGCTATTCTTTTCTTTAGCTAAAAAATGGAATTTCTTGCCATCCTCCCTAAGGACTTGTGAAAGCTTTGACACCTTTAAAACTCTTCTATACTCCTACCTTTCTTCCAAATGGAAATGCAACTGCTCTCTCCCCACATAGCCTTATGCTTCTCTCTCCCCACAAACTTTTCTCTACCACTGAGCCTAAACCTACCCTGACATAACAGTAAAAGTAATCACCTGTACAACCCTCTTCAACCTCTACCACCTCTGCTCTCTTTCACTTTTCTTTCCCCCTATTTCCCAATTACCTTTTTCCGCCATACACTTCAAATACCTTCTAACCTGAGAACATACTCCTGTTCCTCAGCTGTGAACTTCTAACCTTCTAACTTTTTTAGCTAAAAATATAATCTGCAACAACGTATTCCTGTTCTTTAGCTTAAAATTAAATTCTGCACCCTCAACTTCTTCTCAATAAATTCCCTGTTCCTACTCTATATCATACCATCATAAATACTTGACACCATGAAACCATATAACTTATGTTGTTCTCTGACTCTTAATCATCTTTGATTTGTGTTTCTCTTTACTTTGACTGTAACTGTGAACACACTGTGTAACATAACTTTATTTAATTGTACTCTTCCTCATTTAATTTGTATTTTTATGTGAACAACTATGTATAACTGCATCTAACTGAAATAAATAATAATAATAAATAAATAAATGGTCTTGTAGAGAAGGAAGGGATTAAGGAGGGATTCATCTGTGATAGAATGAAATGTAAAAGATAGATCTTCATGTAGGAGCTTATAAGATATTGACTATAAAGACAGTTCAGCCTGTCTTGGAATCTCAGAGTTTTTAGACAAGTAATGTGTTTTTTTTTTGGAAATACTGGAGCCTTTATAGCTATACCATTTGTTTGGACAGGTACAAAGCAAAGAAGTCATTGCACTTTATAATTGTTCTAATTAGAGCAGAATACCCTGGGATAATAATTTCTTTTGACATGGATGAGATGCCTTTTGATATAAGTTGTACTTAATGGTCACATTTCAGAAGTGCAGTACCCACCTTCTTTGCACTGCAGTGTCAAAACTGGAATATGAATCCAAGAACCTAATGTGGGCATCAAATATATAACCTCTCTGATCTTTTTGTCATCAGTGGAGAATGTGCCACTTTCTAATCCTTTAACAGTGTTAGAATGTAATCTATGTATCTGTAGGCAATACCTGTAATTTTTATCACATTTCTCAATGTTATGCCTAAAGGAAGTTCACTCAAATTAACCAAAGGGATAATACTGGAAGTATTCATTTTCAGTGTATATGGAAGTGAAACACTTTAGAAGGTAGTGCAAGCCTTTTGCTGACGATTCATATACAACAAAAGATTTGTTCAGCTTAATGGTACAGATCAGGTCACAGGAGTGATATAAACTTTGCGGCTTAATTCAGTGGAAATCAAAAAAGAGGAAAAAAAATAGTTTCATTGCAGATAAGAGTGAATCCATGACCGTTATCTATGCAGAATGTGTTGATTAGCAGCTTGGATGCTGGCAAAGCAAGTTGAGAAAAAAGAAGAATCGGGAGGCAATGCTTACTCACCTCTTTCTTTGGAGCATGGGGATATGCTGAGGCTGTGCCAGGTGCATTAACTCTAGTAGATAAACAGGACTAATGTCTGAAAGTGGATTCTGGACTCCTGACTCTGTAGACATAAGAAAGAACATCGCTATGCAGGCAGGGATAGTTCCCTTACAAAGTCACTGGATGCCCACCCTTGTGATATTAACCAACATTTTATGCATTCCACAAAGTACAAAACTAAAATCGCTTTTACAAGCAGCATGGAAGACTTTGCAGGCAAGCTCGTGCCTCTTAGATTCCCACCGCAGAGCTCCCAGTTTTAATTATAACCCACCAAGTCATTCCACTTGTTGGTGGGACATGGTCTGGAAGAATTACACTGAACACGGAAGATTCTGCTGAGAGAAGTGCCTAGAAGCAGTCAGTCAGCCACTTTGTGAAGAGAACTAAAAAAAGTGTGTCTGAGGTACGGTGAATCAGAATAGTTCTAAAGAATCGGAGGTGAATCAACTGCAAAAATTAAATACAGAAATGGACGGGAGTGGAAAAAGAAATATACTAAAGGCAAGGATGCATTCATTCAAATTAACAAGTAATATGGAGGAAGACATTACCACAGGAAAAAATAAAGTTGTTATACCTCTTTAAAGAGATGTATTAAAAACTCAGTATGGTAATGCATTCATTTCTGATGACGTCAGCTTCTAAAGGATAAGGGTGCAACATATTGGTAGGGTTTTAGGCAGACTAGGCTGTACATTCTGTCACCAAACTTTACATTTCTATGAAATAATCCAGAATCCACACTAGTAGCAGATATATCCTTATACATTATATTTATGTGACCGAATTATAGGAATACTTGTTGAACTTCATCTTAATTTATAAATATATGCCGAATGTGATTTTCTTTTTGTTTGTGGCTTTCTTAATTTGCATGAATCAGCAATTCAGAGTTTAACATTTTACACTTTACGATCATGGACTGTATTGAATTTCTTTTTGTATTCTCTGTCTCTTTCTTTCAGTTTTTGAGCTAGTACGTTACTATGCATTTTATATTTTATAACCACATCATGAAGCCAAGCACCACTGTGAGTTTAATATAAAAAATATTTAAAATAATTTAAAAAGTCAAGTGCAAGGAATTCTACCTAGAAATGTAACTATACTGTTTGGAAAACACATACATGGATATGATAATGTATCCCAAACCAAATCAAATTTGAATATAATACAGTGAAGTGAACATAAATTAGTGCATGCCTTTTACAAACAGTACAGTTTAAAGATACTAATGTTCAGATTTCTGATACCTACATTTTAGGTTATTTCCTCCATTTGTTGATTTCTACAGCCTGATATGACACAAGAAAAAAGTAAAGCAGTTTTTTTAAGTTTTGTTTCTATGTCAGAATGGTGAATAACAGGAATGTGAAATGTGCTTGAAGTAATCACTTACTTATTTAATAAATAAATAAATACATACATACATACATACATACATAAAAAGAAGAGTTTAAATCCTACATTCATACTAGTGTAAATTCCCCAAGCCCATCATGCAGTGACCTTTGTCTCCTATACCTCCTTATCAGAGCCATATCCAGCACTAGGTAATCTAGGCAGCTGCCAGTGCCTAGGGCCCACTGGTTGGGAAAGCAGGGGTTGCTGCAATATTTAATTAAACAATTGAAAACAATTAAATTGTATTCCTTCTTTAAGGGTGTCTGTCCATGTGATTTCTTTTACTCTGTGTCTGTGCATGTACTTTGAGTCCAAAACACTGACACACACATCAACGCTACTGCTTTTTCTTTTTTGCTTGTGGAATTTAAACATGGAGAACTTGCCATGAAGCAAGCAAGCTGCTCCTTCAGTAACTTACCATGAAGTAGGTGTGTGTGTGTGTGTGTGTGTGTGTGTGTGTGTGTGTGTGTGTGTGTGTGTGTGTGTGTGTGTGTGTGTGTGTGTGTGTGTGTGAAATGCCCTAGTTAGGGGGAGACAGGTTAGTTAATTAACTTGTTCAGGCTCAAGCTCTGTAGTGTGGTCACAGGAACAAGAGCCTGAATCCTCTGCACCAACTACCTGACTGCTCAGGGAATATTAGTTTCAGTGCATTTACAAAGAATTGTGAGTTTCAGTGCATTTAAAAGGAATTGTGAGTTTCAAGGGAAGAGAAGTTTACAGTTGCTCATGCTAAGACTGGTTTCAATGTTTAGCAAATGGCCATCAGTGTTTACGCTACAGAATGTGAAAGCAGCATTAGCTGTATAACAGGTAGCCTACTTACTTTGGTGCAGAAGGCTTTGAGTTTTACTCCCACACCATGTAGATGTATTTCTGATACTGTAGTACACTTTAAGAGGGTATGGGAGTGCTACATTCTCAAGTGTGTCCTCCTTTGGATGAGTTGCCTAGTAACTGTTAACCTGCTGGTAGCTTGCTAGCCATTCCCTATTGCAATATTACTAGCTTAGCATTTTTTTAATGTATGATTGGCAATTTATCCTTCAAGGGCAGCTCAGACTCAATGTGTAGATGAAACAGTGAAATATAAAGTTGTTTCCAGCAACAAGGTCGTCATTAGGTACAGATCTCTTTATGTAGAATTATTAAGATGACCTATTTCTGCAGAGATTGCGCATATTGACTGATATTGGTGGATTGAGATGACAGAACTGTGCAAGTCCTTTTATGATTGAAATACTCTAAAATGGCTAGTTTTGTTATTATTGATTTACATATTTTGTTTCATTGCTTACTGGAAAAATCTTCAAGACTACACATTTAAAACATACTCTAACAAGTGGTAGTGTATTATTCAAGCAATATAATTTAATACAATCATGAATGGAGAATCAAAGAACACATGCATTTATGTATGGTCCTAAAAATGTGTGTGAGGGACCTATGGTTTGAGAAAAGCCCAATGGTAAAATTAACCTGCCACTGGCCAGATGCATTTACTTATAATGTGGGTTTCAATTTGCTATTCCAATGAATGTGAGCTTGAAGAGCAAAGATGTTTACTGTTCATACTAAGTCTGTTTTCATTGTGAGACTGTATTATTATATTTAGAAAATGACTATCAGTGTTTGTGCTATAAAATTTGAAATAAAAACTTTAAATTAAATCCAAATATCTAATCATTGTAGATGTAAAGAAGAAAACAGTATGTCCACTGTGAGGTTTGAACAGTGTTTATGGTAACTAGGGAGAAATAGCCAAGTAATGGGACACTGGAATGGCTGCAGCAATACATTACCCTGCTTAGGGCCCCATTTGACCATGATCCAACTCTGTCCCTTATTTAATATAGTTGTTTTAAGTTGTCATACCTCAGTGAAAGTGCAGTTCCCTCCAAAGTAACCTTATTTAATAGAGTAATTTATTAGACTGCTTTTTGTAGTTAGTGATGTTTACAAAATGACCACTGCAACTAACGTTTGCTTTCTATGTGCTACAAATTCTGCAAGTGTAGGATAACTAAATTTAAAAGTAGGATCTGCAATGACCCTTCATCATTCTCACTGCTGAAGTAGCCTGCAGTTATTTGGATTTTATCCTGACCAGGATATAACGGAAGGCCAGTCTTCAAAAAACACCGACTCCCCTCCAGACATGCTCCCAGACTGTACCCACAAGGAGAACATATATCAACCTTGGTGAAAATTTCTTCAGTATTTTATTTCAGCCCTTGAAAGAGCACATCTGGGGTTCACAGAATTGATGGCTGGCTCTGATCTTACATTTCTGATAGATAAGTTCCCTTTAGGGAATTAAGACTGGGTCTCTTTAAGAATACCAGCAATTTAATGTATTGACATTTTAGCATATATGTCCTTTCAGAAGAGTTATTTTTAGTAGCCTAAAGGGTTAAGTAACTAGTTCTAGGGCACTTTTTATGAGAACAATGTGCTGATATATGTATTTTCTAATGAGCAAAACGATGGAATTATATCTTTAGAGGGGCTGTAATTGTATTGTGAGCATATCCTGATGTTTGTATATACTTTGAGATAACTTACCTTCATTGTTACTTAATTCAGTGACACTTTCTTTGTAAACAGGCTTCTGAATTGTGTGGGACTAATATGTACAGCTAGTGCATTTGCATTTGTGATATTTCAGGACTTAGGAAGCATAACTGTATGTATTGCTTGTTTAGAGTGACAACTTACCTTCTGACCGACTCTTTTCAGCAATGATTACAGAAGAACAGGCTTCTTTATCAGCACGATCATTGATACTTTTACCAGTCCATTAGTTCATCCCTCTGCTGTATGTAGAAGTAAAAAAAAAAAAATTAAAGAGCCCTTTACTATGCAGAAGGTTCAGTCTATGCCTCAGCCATTAGTGGTTGCCTCTGCAGTGGCCACAGCTTGTTCCTTAGACCACTCACTGGACTCCCGATGTAGCCCCTTCCATCACCACTGTCCATGAGTTAGTTAATTCTAATGTGGCTATTCCAGTGTCCATACCAGGCTTGGGAGAGCCATCTTCTTTGGGTATGGGAGTCTGACTGGGGTAAGAGACCTGTTTCCTGGATTTAAGTGGCATCATTCATTCGGCCTCCTTCTAGGGATGTTCCTATAAAAAAAGAGAAAAACGTTTAAACATGTTTCATCTAAAGGACACTGTGTAGAGATGAATTATGTATGATAGCTAAGAGGTTAATGCAGGTTTTGAATCCTGTGAAATGGCAGGAAAATCTAAATGTGTCTTATCAGAGTTATTCTCAAAATGAATAGGACATGTTTCCTCCGAAGCACCTGATTCTGATTCTTAGGAGATTGTTTCTGCAGCTTTCCTTATAGAGAAGTTTTCCTCTTGTGAGACTGTGTTCAGGATGTTTTTGTGGGAACAAATGGATGTTCCTTCCACCTTTCAGGACATATTATGAAATTCTACATATGGAAATGCCACATGCTACACCTATCCCTGCTGTTATACCAGCCTTGGAGGATGTTTTTGATGCTGAGTGCAATAATCATGATAGTCAATAGTCAGTCTCTTAAAAGGTAGATAGACTTCACAAAGTTCCTGAGTCTAAAAAGTATTTGTTTTTTAAACATGGGTCTAATCCAGCAGCTATTTCAATTACTTCCTCAGCTGCTAACAGGGTCCGGAGCAATGCTAATCCTTCAAATATTAACAAGGATGGTAAAGCCTTTGACAGGTTTGCAAGGAGAATTTTCTCATCTGCTCTAGGCTTCAGAATCCTGAACTACCAGTCTATTTAGACATTTATAAATGCATGTGCATATCTGTTTGTTAGTTAGATGCATATACACTTCTGTTGCTATAATATATGTAAGAATAATATAGTCAGTTATATGCATACATTTCTGTTTACTAAAAAAGGGTTAAACTGTTCTTAGCTGAGAAGCAAGGAAAAAAATCAAATAAGTGGCATTCATTTATGCAATATAATATGAAGTCTGGTACAGCTTGAGAAAATACTGATAAAAATGAGGTGAATGTTCAGTGTCTGAAACATGTTTCAAGGACTACAGATAAGGACCCAGGTGTGAGGAAGGAACTGAGTTGGAGGCAAAAACAACTTACTAAACTGTCACGTAATTCACCTTGAAACAAGAACACAAAGGACCTTATTACTGTTTTGACACAGAAACATCCCCAAACAGGAAAGACTCCTTAAAAAATTTAAATTAGCACACTGCATGACATAATCGAAAGACAGTTTTCACACAGAACAGGAAAGACTCTCTAAATACCAAAGTAACGACTTTGAGAGTTCCCAAAAGGATGCTTTCATAAAAATGTATATATGTGAGATGTAATCTGATTTCTAGGAGAGATTTGCTTAGATTTGCTCACTGGAAATCATTCATGTTGTATTGAAAAGAAACTTGAAGACAGTACATTCTGCAAGCTGTACATTATTGTATGTCTTGTTTGTTATATAGACAGTTACTTT
This sequence comes from Protopterus annectens, assembly GCF_019279795.1. NCBI lineage: Eukaryota > Metazoa > Chordata > Ceratodontiformes > Protopteridae > Protopterus > Protopterus annectens. The sequence continues at coordinate 304,031,598 of NC_056734.1, forward strand.
AATAGTTATTGCACACAGTTTAAAAGGTTAATAGTCTGCAAAGTTTATCTGCTCTAACCAGACTTTTATTCTACAAGGCACTAAAAAATGCACATCTGACCAACATCTGCATTTAATTACTAGGCACCAACATAGAGCTGTAGTCAGCAGCTTCAGTAAGATAAGACAAGACTGACAGTGACATTTTAATCTTTCATTTTCGAAATAATTTTTCATCCTTGTTAACTTGTGTGGATAGTCTGAGTAACTTTTCTGCCACCTTAGCCTCAAATTGTAGGTCTTTTCAGAATCCTGTAATTAATAGCCTTTCCTGAGTGTCTACACAATCTTTAAAGAGTGCATATGATTGTGCTAACTTTCTGTCCAGTGCTACAGCTACTGCTACTATGAGACATTTTATTTGGGGTATGTATCAGAAGATTTCTGAAGAAGTAATATCTGAGATTTTGAATTTTCTCTTGGACGAGGAGGCTTTGTTTGTTTCTGCTGCTACTCAGGTACTCCAACAGTTTGATGAAAGAGGCAAATTGAGCCAGAGAGTCGCTTAGATTTTTCAGACTCCTTATTCTAAATCTTTCAAAGCCTTGTATCCTTCTTCAGAAAGATAAACAAACCATCACAGCAAGCTTCTAGCAGCCATGGTTCTAAAAAGAAATGGCAGGAGGGGTCCAAAAAAAAAAAAAAACGGAACCTTTCAGAAAAAAGTGACAGGGCTTTATCTCAAACTGACTATGCCAGCATTCTTCACCCCCCCCCACTTCTTCCCCTTCAAATATGTCCCAAAACTGGTTCTTAGTCTTCCTTTTTGACAAGAGATTGTTTCAGACAAATGGGTTCTGAGAATAGATCATGAGTGTTATAGATGACACTGGATAGACATACTTCCTTTTTGAGGAATCCTCCCTCATCCTCCAAACCAGCCAGAATTTTTTTCCTTTCTTATCATATGTGTTCCTTGTGGGTCATAGAAACTGTGCCAAAACCAGAGGGGATAAGGGTTATATTCCAGAAAGTTTCTGGTGCCAAAGAAGGATCTTTACTGGACACCAGTACTTAACCTATCCTTTAGCACCTTGTTTATGAAAGTACCAAACTTCAAGATGTTAACCATACAGATAATCTGTGCCAGCTGGCTACAGCCCCTTTGATTGTAGCTTTACCCTCCTCATTCAGACTTCCTTTCTCATCAACCACTATTTTCAAGTGCTTCAAGCTGTTAACCATTAGTTTCTCTTCTATCTCAAATTTTAGCTTCTTCTGATTTCCCCATTTGCTGCCATTGTAATTGTCTTATCTGTACTCAGTTTCATCCCATGTGCCTTCAGTTTTGCCTTCCATTCCCCTATCATTTGTTGAAGCTCTTGATCAGAGTCTGCCTGTAATGCCACATCATCTGCATATAGGAAATTTGTTGATCTGTCCTGTCCAGCCTGTTTATTAATGTAGTCTATGACCAGTATGAAGAGTGGTGGGCTCAGGGCTGAACCCTAATGCACTCCCACTGGGAACTTTTTTGATAGTCTGAACACTACTCATACTAATGGTATTGGTTCCTTATACATAGCCTGCACTAATTCTACCAGTGTTTCTGGGACTCTGAACCACCACAGTGCTGTCCAAACCAGCTTTCTTGAGACCTTGTCATAAGCTTTCTCCAAGAATAGGAATACCCAGTTGTACTATTTCCTCATCACTAGCTTCTTCTTATGTCACATTGCAAACATTGGTTGTGTTGTGCTATATACTGATCTGAATCCAAACTGTTCATCTCCCAATCTTACTTTCTACTAGTCTGCATATTTGCTTATCAGTCAACCTTATCAGAACTTTTACACAGTATGACAAGAGTTTGATTCCTCTATACTGCCTACCATTTTGAATGTCCCATATACACTGACACTCATATGCTTATTCTCCATTCATCTGGGATACACGTTTCTCTCCATATTGCTACAGTGCCCTCAGGAATCATATCTACCCTAACTCACCCAACATCTTGATTATATTTGCTGGGACTTCATCTGATCCTGCTGCTTCCTCTGACTTCATTTCTTTAGTGTTGGTCTTACTTCTTCTATGGTTGGACCCGTTTGTTCTTTCACTGTAGGCTCCATCTGAGGCAGTAAAGCTTCTGTGGGGTTTTCTTCATTCAGAAGATGCAGGAAGTATTCTGTCTATATGCCTTTGATGTCCGGTGGACTGGTGAGCAGGTTGTTGCTGGCATCCCTTATGAAGGGTGTCTAATACCTATTTTCTTTATCTTTCCCTCTTTGCCTTGCAACCTGATAGACTTTCTGTGCATCTTCTGTTGTTTCACTTTCCAGAAGCTGGTAGAGTGCCTCTGATGCCTTGTTCTTCACTATTGTAACTGTTTTCTTAGCCTTTTTGTTAGGTAGTCAGTTTTCCTGGTCCGTCTTTTCTATCTCCCACTTTTTCCTGCACTCCTTCTTTCTTTTGATGACTTTCTGGACTTCTGCATTCGACTACCAGTTTGCCTTATCTACCTTATTTCCATTCCTGACTCAGCCACATATCTGTTCAACAGTCTCACCCATGCTGTTTTGAGGTGCTTCCATTCTTCTTCATCTTCACGTTTCCTCTTCTTCCTGAGGTGCTAGATGGTGTATTTCCCTGAACTCTTTTGTTCTCTCTTCAGTCAACTCCAGGGTCTTCAGCCTAGTCTCTGTTGATCTTAGAGCTGATTGTGGCAAGCAGTGGTTTATACTGTCAGCTGACTGTTTCACAGGGGATGACTTTGTAATCATTGATTCTACCCCAATGCCCTTTCCTTACTGGGAGGAAGTCGACATGAGCTGCATGTTGTCCACTCTTGTATGTGATCTTGTGACTTTTTCTCTTATTGAACCACATGTTGGCCACCATCTATCCAGTTGCCAGACAGAAGTATAGAATGGCCTTTCCTTCTTTATTCCTTTTGCCCCACCCAAGTGGACCCAGGCAGTCCTCATATCCTGTTCTGTCTGTGCCGATATCTACATTCAAGTCCCCCATTACCAACACCAACTCATGTTGTCCTGCTTTATCTTGTAGGCCATGCAACTGCTTCCTGCATGCCCTTTTTCATTGCTATCACAAACCTGCTGTGGGACGTAGGCTGATAATATGATTATTGCCTTATCCTTACATTGAACTTGGATTGCCATAAGTCTGATGATGGTGACATCTGTCACAGTTTTCTGAAGCCTCTCTCTCACCACAATTCCCACACCATTTCTCTTTTTCCAGAGTAGTAGACTCTGGGTCCCAAGCCAAGTGGCTTTTCTGCCCTTCCATCTTGTCTCCTGATTACAGAGGATGTCCAGCCTCACTCTTACCATCATGTCATCCACTTCCATGTTGTATTCTGTCAGTGAAGCTATAATGAGTGTAGCAATCCTTAGTTCACATTTGGCAGGTTGATTGGTTTTACATCCAGCTTTTACTGGGCACACACTGTCCAATGGTTAGTATGGAACTCTGGTTTACATTAGACTAGGCTGGCTCCTCAACACACATACCATCAGCAAATGCTCATGCCCATTTTTGTGGGGCATTAGCCAACATACCCAAGTCACTTACAGACAATTTTTACACTATCAAGTGGAAATGACACTGTGGGCAGTCTGTGATTCATTTTCTCCTGTCTCTTTCAACCGCAGCTCAAACTGTGACAGCATACACTTCAGATTTTGCTTGGAGGGCAGTTTGAATGTAGATAAAAGTTCAGAGTCTTTAAAACAAAACAGACAAGCCAAAGCACATTAATGCTAAATAGATGTTAGTGTGATCACACTATAAAATCACATCATCATCTGTGGTCACCTGGACCTCTGCAGGTGATTACAGACATCACCACAGTGATCTGGTGTATAAGAAAACAACAGGCGCACCTCTGTGTAGGCCATCTACGATAGTTTGGGAGGTCACTCTACAGCATTGTTTAACATCTCAAGTTTCCTACATTCTGTCAGAGCAAAATGTAGAGGCAGGCAGGCTGAGTGGGAACAGGGCAGGCCCTTACAAATGGAAATTGAGTGAGAAGGTCTTCCAGTACCTGACCCAGTTGTTGGGGAACACATGAAATATATCTGTTTGCCTTGTTTTAAAATAGACAGCTAAACAAATTCTGCACCAGAACTCCTTGTAGGCAGGCCTGGGAAACAGATGCTTTTTTCATTCCCATGGTCAGAAATGTCTCTTTCTGCACTTTCACCCTTTCCATTAATATCCAGGGTAATTCTGAAGATTTAGAAGAACTCTGCAAAGATCATTGTGGCAATTCCCTTCTGGCCCTGGCAACAGTGGTTTTCCCTTTTTACAGAATTGGCAAAGAGCAATTACCAAAAGCTTCCTCACAGACTGGATCTACTCACACAAGACAGTGGGTGTCTAATGCGCCCTGATCTCAAACAATTAAAACTGACTGCCTGGATTATTCAGTTCTAATACCTTTTACGCACCTATTTCATGAGGCCATACAGCAGGTACTAAATGAAGCAGGATAACCTGCTACAGGAACAAATCTTCTAGTTGGTGCCACACTAATAACCAGGAACCAATCAGAGACTGTATACTACTAGTTCTTAAGTAGCTGTGTGAATTACTACCCTTTAGCCACTCTTATTTCTCTATCAGGGTTCATCTTAGCTGTTTCAGCATATCTGACCATGTGATCAGTCCTTTCTTTCTTGACTTTGGTCAAGCAGTTCTTGAAGGGGGGGGTGCATATAAGACTACCTAGAAAACAGGTGGTACCAACTTGGGATATTAAATTTGTGCTGGGAAAGTTAACTTTGACTTCCTTTGAACTAGCTCATCTGACTAATTTGTATTTCATAACTTGAAAGACTGTGTTACTTATTGCTCTGTCTTCTCCTCTTATTGTGAGTGAAACCTATTGGTTTTCCAAAGAGATGGGGGTCACTTTATGAACAAATCTCTCATTCATGCCAGGCATTGCTTCAAAGTTTACATTGAATCTAGCTGTGATGACCCATCACTGGACCAGTAATCAAGGAGCCTCAATTCTCACTACTGGCACCTGTGGGGGGGGGGGGGTGCTCACTGGGAAGATAACAAGTACACACACAGTATTTCCAGATGCAGCTCAAGTACAGTTTCCCTTAAGAGCACACAGAGACCACATTCAGTCAGAGGCTGGCTTCTCCCTCTTCCTCCAGATCCCCAGTAAGACCCCCCACTGGCACAGCTATAGAGTTTAGATCTCATCTCAGTGACCAAGCCAAGACCTCCAGCACCCTCTCTGTCCAGCCAGTGCTTTGTGTCCCTGCCCAAGTAGCTAACACACACACACACACACACACACACACACACACACACACACACACACACACACACACACGCATACAGTCTTTGTGGTTTGATTTACACACACACACACACACACACACACACACACACACACACACACACACACACACACACACACACACACACACACACACACACCTCTGGGAAAGGCTGGCACAGGTTTACTAGCTATGCCCCCTTCTGCCCAGACTATAAGGTAGTTACCACTGCCACCAGTCACTCCTGCCACCTACCTTAAGGTCCTTAACAAAGGATGACCAATTTTACTGTCTAATGTTAATATTAATACAAATGGTAGTTTGACCAAGAGCAAAGCTGTTAGGAGTGACCCAAACAGTGTCATCAAATAAATATGCAAGTACTCTCAAAACCTAAATATCTCTACAAAGATCAGCCACAATGAAAGGTTTAGATATATTTAATAATAAATAATAAAAGAATACAACAATACTAAATGTACATTCGCAGTGACATCAGAGTTAAGAATCAAAGGACATATTTAAAATAACATTGCAGGACAGGCTCAGACAAATAAAGAAATATATCTAAGCTATGTTTCACTATATTCCTGACTGAATCTAAGAGAATTATACTATTCCCTAGAAACTTACTTCAATGAGCAACACAGATGTGGTGAATAGTTCTTGCTGTTGTCAGGTCCAAAACAGAATGGAGAATATTCTGTCTCACTGACAGACTTCTCAAAATAATATCTAACATATTACTGCTGGGATAGCTTGCAGAATGACATAATTTCTGGTCATCTCACTTCTTGTTCCCAGGCAAAAACTCCATTACTAGCAGCTGGCAGCATTTAGCATCTACCTGTAAAAATATATAGACAATGGCTTTGCTCAGGCATTCAAAAATCTACTGTTATGGTAAGCTCAACTTTACTCACCTGTGCTATCCTAGATCTATTTCTTAATACAGGCTCTAAAAGGCTTTTGGTTACATCCTTGAAGACTAATTCAGTGCTACTTCATTAATGAACTATATAATATGCATGAGGCCATTCTCTACCACTAATGTTACAACCGGTGTGTGTGTGTGTGTGTGTGTGTGTGTGTGTGTGTGTGTGTGTGTGTATATATATATATATATATATATATATATATATATATATATATATATACATACATATATATATATATATATATATATATATATATACATATATATATATATATAAATATATATATATATATATATATATATATATATACGTTTATTTATAAATAGATCTATATAGGTATAGATATAGATATAGATATAGACAGAGATAGAGATGTAGATATGATTTACCTTCAGTTGGTCGAATAACATGAATTTTGACATCCTGAAGGTAAACCACTCAGTAGTGTAAATGAAAACATTGACTTCCTAGTAAGCATGAGCCGAGGTTGCTTCTCAGCACATGCAAATATTAAGTAAATAAAAAAAAAAACAATAAACACCCCCAGCCCAACATTCCCTACTAATTATGTACACGTATGTATATATAGATATATACACCTATATATTTATATGTATACACACAAACACACACACACACACACACACACACACACACACACACACACACACACACACACACACACACACATAGATTAGATACAGATATCTATATCTATATCTATCTGTATCTCTCTCTATATATCAATATACATATACATCTATCTATGTATATAATGATCTATGTAACATACTTGGATCTTTCCTCCCTTTTCCCAGTAAGAAAATGCTAATCAATAAATCAAGAAATAAATATAGTAGCTATATATCAAATCATCAAACATACACAAAATCAAACTGGAGCAACAAAGCTACCATCTAAATACTTCATTCTTCACACAGTTATTAAAATAATAAAAACACTAAAAAATTCAGTTAAGCTCTTTCATTCTATACCAAGAACTTCTTCAGAATTGAATAACATTAACTTCAGAACTACATATATACCATTCACCCCTCCCCTTGATCACATGCCTTTAATTAACCAAATTATCATAAGGAAACTAAGAATGTACAATTCATAATGCTTTAATTTTAAAACAGGAGATAAAGAGGTACCCTCATTTATACCTGGAAAAATAGTTGCACTTAATCTGATTTGCCATTTTAACTCTTTTACATTTAGATATTTATCCATTATATGTCCCTGAGGGTCCCTTCTGATAAAATCAATCACCTTAAAGCCAAATTTATGTGCTGGAAAATTCAACACGTTTGTATAAGGTATTTCTGGGCTTGCCCTTTTTAATATTCACAGGTGTTCATATACCCTGTCCCTCAACCTCCTTGAGGTTTTTCCCACATAAAACGCTGGGCATAACAAACATTGGGCCAAGTAAATAACATTATGTGACACACAATTAAAGTGTCCTTTAACCTTAAATTCTGCTCCATTAACCTTAACTTGACCCCCCTCTATTATATACCTATATTGAGGGCAGGTACCACATTTATAAGTCCCCTCCCTCCTTGCTGGTTGAGCAGTAGATTTTTTATTTTCCAATAAAAACTTAAATGATTTATCCTTTTATAAGCAATACTAGGGAAATTACCCATTTTTGTCATTAACAGGGCATCCACAAAAATATTTTCCAATTACTTTTAACACATTCTATTATAGCTAAACTATCCAAAGTATAGGTGGTAAGGCTGCTTTTAAGGTGTTGTTGTTACTCTTTATATTCCATAATTCTCTTGCTATTTGTCCACCATTGTTTAAGATGGAAACATATACTCCTAAGGATCTCTTCATAACTACTTCAGCCTTAATATCCTTTAAAAAAAGACTCAGAAACCTCTAGAATTGAACATCTGAAGTACCTTATCCCATTCAAGGCAAAAAATATCAAAATCTGTTACAATTCTCACAAGACTAACCAACTGGCCCTTAACCACTGACTTCTTTTGATGTTTTGGATGCCAGTTGGAATAATGCAGATAACTATTAGAAAAAGGTGGCTTGCGATAAATAATAGAGGTAAAACATTCCTTTTCCACATACTTATTAATGAAAACATCCAAAAAAGTAATATTATTTTCCTTAGCAGAATAAGTAAACTATAAAAATTCCACTGTATTATTGATATAAGTAAAAAAACTCTTGTAATCTTTCTATCGTGTCATTCCACAGAATAAATATGTCATCTGAAAAGCATTTATATAAACTCCAACTGTTTTCATATTCACTGTTAAATATGAATTGTTCTTCCCACTCTGCCATTAAAAAATTCGCAAACAGAGGAGCACACTCTGCTCCTATGGCTACCCCTATGGTTTGTTGAAAGTATTGCCCTTCAAAATATAAAACGTTGTTTTTTAGAACTATTTCATTAATAGTGACAATAGATTTAACCTTTTCTGTTGTCAAACCTTCACAGTTAAACAGCTGCTGTTCAAACCACAATAATCCCATGTTATGGGGTATGACAAAATAAAAAGTTCTTATCTATGGTGACCAAAACGGAATTAGGATGAACATTTGCTTTGTTTGATAGTTCTAAAAAATGCCAAGAGTCTCTACATATTTGACTCAAACCCAATAAATACTTCTGTAGCTTAGAGTTTATGAACTTCATAATAAAAATGTTTTAGAACGTTTTGCATCAACAATAGGTCTGAAGAGGTGTTGGTGGATATTTTTATGCAATTTAGGTATTCCAAAAATGGTTGCTACTTTAGGTCTATCATTGTACATAAACTCATAATCATTCCTAGTAATAAGACCTTCCAGTAGCAAATCATATAACATCATATCAATTTTGGAATATGCAATGTTGATTTCATTTTTAGATGTTATAGCATATGTATCTTGCATCAACAATTGGTTCATTGTGTTAGAATAATCCACTTGATCCATTACCACAACCCCTTCCCTTATCAGGTTTCGTTACCCTTAAGTTCCCATCAGCAAGAATTTCAGCCAACAAATTCTGTTCTTTATTTGATAAATTAATATAATTACATCTACATTTTTAACTATGAACCTTTTATATATCCCTCTCACATAATTTTTCAAACAACTGTAGCTGCTGTTTAATTGGTGGATTAAAAACACTTGGCCTATGTATCATAGTGGTCTCTGCATTAACATTTACATTATCAAACCACAATTTAAAATTCAATTTCCTAACAAATAATTTTAAATATATTATAGTTTCGGTAATGTCCGCTCTTCTAGCTGGAAAGTACATGAAACCTTTTGCCAGCATATCAGCATGTGCTACATGTAGTTGCTTGGAAGAATAGTTATAAATGCTAAAGTTATTAAATTAATTTGTAATAACTATCTAAACCATGTCATCATTGTCATATAAGATTTCATCACTTACTTCCTCCATTTGTTCTGTTTGTTTGTTTGTTTCGGCCTGGCTCTCTACTGCAAATATGTCACTGTTGTTGGTGTATGACGCCCTCTGTTCCTGATTCTCTCTGACCTTGTCCTAGAGGGGCTCCACCCCTTCCTGAACCTGTATTAATAGAGTCAGAACCAGTAGGTGGATTTGCAGTGGTCTGATTGGTAGTTAAAACTTGGATCCTACAGTAACCAGGTAGTTTAGGGTAAGCCCTACCATTTTGAAACTCAGTTAAGTGTCTTAAAAACGTTTTAGTTTTCTGTTCCAAAAGTTTATTACACTCCATGTCCACCTTACTGAACAAATTCAAATAACTGGTCTCAAAATTAGGAAATAGAAGGTCATCCTGAATGTTTTTATTCAGAGAATCCAGCTGAACTTTTTAGTGTTTTTATTATTTTAATAAACATGTGAAGAACAAAATATTTACATGGTGGCTTTGTTGCTCTGGTTTGATTTTGTGGATATTTGGAGTATGTGGACATTTAACGGTTATAGTAATTATAGATCCAAGACATTAATTTAAATTTCACAAGTCACAAAGACATGCTCAGTGACTCTGAGTATGTCATTTAAAGATACAATGTTCTCAAGCTTAACTAAAAAATGTCCTCTTGTGTGTAATGATCCTCATCTGCATAGGAAAAGAAGAGGAGAGTAACAACAAGAAATGAAGCTTGTGGCATTGAAAAGGAACAAAATGAAGCAAGTATCACTACTGAACAGTTTTGGGTGGTACATTTATTGACCTGTATATTTGAAGGATATGTGTGGAAATCAAAAAGAAACACAGGTATCAGATGATGCAGTCTAGGAATACAGCTTTAAGGATTTAGTGTTGGCAAGAACAGGGCACAGAGAAAGAAGGCATACACTTTAAGGGTGAATAAGAATATCTAGCATGAGAAGCCTCTTATGCTAAATTCCTGTAATGTCCATATTAAAATAATGCACATTCGTACTCCAATACAGCAAACAGCATGCATGCCCAAGATACTGCATGGTATGTGGGGCACACACACAAAAACAATACACCATAATAGATAAGTATAGTTAAGCATGCACACACACACACACACACACACACACACACACACACACACACACACACACACACACACACACACATGCACGCACGCACACACACACACACACACACACACACACACACACACACACACACACACACACACACACACACACACACACACTGTAGGGATGCAATATCAGTTTAGTTTAAATAGGTAACTTTTATTCTGTTTAAAATGTAAGCTTTGTAAAAACAATGTTATTTCAGTCATCACAAACATACAGGCATTCATCTCAAGAAATGGTGGATTATGGGACACATACACACAAATGATTTTAAGTTTAGTAAATCTATGAGGGTCAATGATGCACAATGGTTTTAAGGTGGCAATGGCCATAGTATGCATATACTGTGAATGTGTGCTACAGCCAGTGTCACTTTAAAACCATTGTGCAGCATTGCCCCTAGTAGCTTTACTTACCTTATCATTACATCATCTGTCTAACAAGAGAGAAAGACATCTCCTAAGAAATTATAGACACGCAGAACCAATGTACCATATATGGACTGATTCTTCCAATATATATTGTATATATTTACACATTTGATTAATGCAGTTAATTATAAAATAGCAACTTCAGCAAAATACTACTAGAAAGATGCACTTAACAAGATATGTATGGTTAATTTATCTGTCCATATTAATCTGCACAATTCTGATAATGAATGAGATCTCTGTGACTTTATATTCACTTGAAATCTTATTTGAAGCACAGAAATTGGAGCAAGAAACAGAACTGAAAGCTTTGGACGGAAAACTATAACACAAGCTGCTATAACTAGCATTATTACTTTTACAGTCAGCAGGCAAAATATTATTAGCAAAACGAGGAAGAACCACAATCTGGTGCTTTGGATGGACAGCACATTGTCTCTCAATGCACACAGTCAGTATTGAATTACTCTTGTCTCGCACATTAGATAGAGGTAGCACATCTGAAGAAACAATAAACACATTTTTGACATGGCATTGATTATTCTTGGCTCAGACTCATTTGGTTTGCTTTTTAGAACACTGCTTTCAGGTTGAGGATCTTCAGAATCTATTTGGATATGTCTTTGATTTCCTTTAACTGTGGCACCGTCTCCTGTTTTTATCATGTATTGCCTTAGTTCATTGTTTTCTGCACTGCAATACCTGTTTTGTTATATTTTTTATCCTCCTCATACATTAATCTTGTTGATGGATAGGTGATTGTGTAGAATAAATTTGTCATTACATGTTTTGTGCAAAGTTTAGCTTGCTTATCCTTTGTTTGACAGAGCTTTACAGAATGTTTGGCTGAAGTTTTGACTAACACTGGAGTTCATATTTGTCTCCCAAATGTATTATACAAAGGGCCTACCCTTGCCAAACTGTGGAGAAGCTTGTTATGGCATGACAGCTTCATGGGGATCAGACTGTCTCCACATTTTCTAATCTGTTGGAATGGTTCTCTCAGCTTCATCATTTGATTGAGGATAAATGAGGACTTGATGTAGTATTTGGAAAACTGTAATCATTAACAAGCTATTGGAACTCAATTGATACAAACTGTATGCCATTGTTTAGAACTAGTTCAACAGGTATACTATAGCTAGAGAACATGGTTTTGAATGTAGCTATTAGTTGTTGGCTCTTTGTAATTAGTACATGCATTATGTGTATGTCACAAGAGTAATACTCCACAATTATAAAGTAGTTTTTACCTTCAAACTCATACAAGTCAGCAGCTATCATTTCCCAAAGACCTTGTGGTAAAGCTGTTGGAATTAACAACTTTCACTTTTGGGATGGTTTTTGAACAATGCAGAACTTGCTCTTGGATATGAGATTTGCAATGTCTTGATTAATTTTTGGTCATTATGGTGACATTTTGGTTCTTTGTCTAAATTTTATGAAACTTGTAAGACCTCCATGCATTTTGTTCAGCTCTTCAGCTCATCATGATATAGGTACTATGATTCTGTCTTGATAAAATAATAAGCCACCATGTTCTGATAATTGTGTTCTGCATAATATTTATCAGTAAGATGTCTGATTTATGGCTATCCAACATAACCATAATGAATAACAGCTCCCAGCTTTTGGTCATTTTAGCTTGATTGCTTGAACTTTTCTAGTTTCTTAGCAATTACTGATCTCATCATCACGTTTTACACATAGGCATAAACTACTTCTCTGTATCAGATAATGGTTGATCATGTATAGGATTTCTTGAAAAAGCATCTCCAGCAACTATTTTGCAGGTACATGTATTACTCTGGCACTGATTTTTTCCAAGTCTCATTAACCATCTTTGACACATGGGCAGCACTTTGTTTAGATCATAGGAGTTAATTAGTAAAATCAGTGGTTTGTGGTTATTCTTGACATGGAAACTGTTGAGTCCTGATGGGATCTGGAGATATTTTTATGTGCCCACACATTTATAAGAAAGTTTTTTTTGATCAGCGGATATGTCTGCTAAACATTAGAAACATTCTGTAGCAATAGGTAACTGGACCTAACACTTGTTCATCCATTTGTAGTAGTGCTGCACCTACTAACATTTATACTCACTCTTGACAGTTTTGGGACTACAGTATACCAGCACTGGAGCTGTAATTAGGATTTCTTTCACTTTGCTAAATGCATGTACTTGAGTATTACCCCATAACTAGGGTATGTCCTTCTTAGGTAAGTTGGTTAATGGATGGTCCACAGCTGAGAGATCTGGCACAAATTTTCCCAAGAAGTTAATCATTTCTAGGACTTGTCTAAACTCATTTGTACAACATACACTTTGAAACTGAATGATTGCTCTGACAATGTTTGCATCTTTTCTGATTCCATTGGCATTTATACAGTAGGCAAAGTATGAGACCAGTTTTTCTAAAGCAACATTTGTCTTAGTTAATCTTTAACAGACAGTTTCCAATGGTTTGAAGTGCAATCTCTAACCTTAAGTCATCCTTTTCTTTATTTTTGATCAACTGACAAAATACCATCTGTAACAAAAGCAACATCATCAAGAGATGAGTGAATCACTCAGTTTGCACTGAAAGAGTTCAAGTGTTGAGGTTTTACCAAATTGCAGTCTTTTAAAATAGAAACTTCCCACTGGAGTGCGGGATGTTTTCAGCTAGTGGCCTTTTTCTGTAGACGTATTTGTTAAAACCCACTAGAAACATGGACAACATTTTAACATTGGGTACTATGTCTTCTTCTGCAGATAGAATGAACATTTCTCATACAACTACATAATTCATCATTTTGAATCAGCATATCTTCATACACAATCGTTCTGTTTAATTACTGGCACTAAGACAGCACACAACTCAGTTATTTCAGTTACACTTTCTATAAAGCCAAGGTTTTGCATTCTTTTGAAGTCTATCTCTGTTTTAGACCACATAGGAAATGGCACCTTACTGGATGTGATCAAGTCACATGGAATGACATTCAGTTTCAGATTAGTCTTTACTGTTTTATAATAAACCACCTTTACCAAATGCATCTAAATTCACTTCATTTATTCTTTCAATTCAGCTCATTTTGCATGCCATAACTCTGCCGAGGATATTAGTAACATATGGACCAACCAGGACATAAGTCCAGGATTCAGATGTCAGGCCCTCCCACTCAGACAAGGCTAACAATCTATCAATGCACTTAAGTTTACCTGCAAGGCTATAAATTTCTGTCATTGCATCATGTAACTATGTATGCTTTGAGTAACTTCTACAGAGATTTTTTTGATATCACAATAATATCTGACCCTCACTTGAGTTCCATGAATAGGGTGTCTTACTTAGCAAACTACTTCAGTATCAGACACAGTAGTGAATGAACCCAGAAAAAAAGCACTTTATGGACATTATCTCTTTAATTAGCTCTCTTTTACAAACAACAACAAATGAGCCAGTCTTTTACATCTCTTACATCTTCTGCAATGGCCAGAACATTGCTATGATCCAGCATGATAAAGTTTGCACACAGTGCTGTTGCTAAGCTTATAATCACTCTGCCTCTCATACATTCAGATAGCTGGACTAGGACTATGCCTCTTTTTAAACTTGCAGTTCTGTTTGCATTTGACCTCACACACTTCATTTGCCATATTTAAATTAGCATTTTGCTTTTCAGCTAATTCTGCCACTTTTACAATTTCTATTACCTTTTCTAGCACTAAGGTATGTTCAGTGTGTAGCTATTGATACACTTCAATATCAGCCAGCTCAATCACAAAATTGTCTCTGATTTGTTCATCTTTTGTGCATTAAACCCACAATTTTCAATCACTTCCTACAAGCACTTAACATAAGTTTCAACTAATTCAATTTTGATTGTACACATCTGTGGAAGCATGCCTTTTTGTGTATTATATTTCTTTGTCACACAAAAAAAGCACCAAGTTTAGTAAGTATGGACTCACATGGAACACTCAAGTAATTTGAGAATGAAAAGGAAGAGTATATTGCCTCCTCCTCTTTTCCTGTATTATACAACAAGTTTTGACTTAGATTTGTTGTGATTATTTACATAGTTTATTCAACACTGTATAGCATGAACACCTTTGTGCGCAGGTTGGTTAACCAAATAGTTTTGAATTCAAATGGTTTAGGTGGGTTTAATGTTGTCATCTTCAATAAAATTCATTTTTTTGGAAACTTTGTTTCTTGACATAAAAATGCATACTATCAATAATTTGGTTGACTCTAGTTTGGCAGAGCCACTTTAGATTATGTAATATTGTTTTGTAACTGGTATGTCATTTCCATTTTCATTCATCAAGACAACAAGAAAACTTCTCCTGGTAGCCAAATTGATTCAGAAGTAAAAGAAATAACTTCATAAGTAAAAAAAAAACTCAGAATCTAGCCATCCAGATTCAAAATGTTGATTTAATATAAATAGCAAAGCTTTCAAGTACACAGACTCTTTTTCAATGCTAAAAACAGTTAGGATCTCAACTTCCTAATTTAACAAGTTTAAATTAATGTGCAAGTCTATCAAATCAACAATTACACTTCACTTGATACTTAAAGTTTTCTAAAAGTGAAGCTCTATATATAATAACTTCATACATCAATGTATACAGTAAATACTTAAAATCCTATAACATACTAAGCCCAGTTAATATAATCATATATATATCCTTGCTTATTTTTTAAAACTGGTTTAATACTATTAGTTGAATTTAACCAAGAAAAAAGCTACAAATATACAGAGACTCTGACCAGTCACACACTCACAAATGTGTATTCAATTCAGAAAATTAGCAACAGAAACTTGTAGAGGTTAAGTGCCCTCATTTATTCCATAACAGACTTCCTCAGATAATGGAAAAAAACTGACATAGATGAGGAAATTTACACTGTGTCAGTTTGTTTCTACCATTATCTGATGAAGTTTGTTATGGAATTAGTGAAAATGCTAATCACTACACGTTTCTGTTGTAACTTATCTAAATTGAAATACACATTTGAGAGTTTGTGAGTGTTCAGAGTCTCTGCAGACTTGCTCCTTTTTTCTTGGTTGTTTATGTGATGTCTGGGTTCCATTAAATGAATTGAGCCCTGCTGGGACATCAGCCCTAAAGTAATTTATCCTTATACTCTGCTATCTCAGTTTTGTTTTTATTCAATAGATCACCTCCATTTTTTTAAAGTTAATTTCTGCACTAGCCTAAATCTGAATATATGCTCTTTATCTTTTTGGATTATATGTTTGCTCAGCGTATTTGTTTCTATATTTCTAGGTATACCAGATAGATGCAAACCTATTCTTTCTTTAAATTTTTGATTAGTTTTTCCTATATAGAAACAATTACATTTCTCACAACTGGCAAAATAAATCACATTTTCTGTAGCATAGGTAGCAAATGTTTTAAATATAAACTTTTATTTATTAATAGGGTATATAAACTCCTTATTTATATTTATATATTTGCAGTATACACAATTATAAAATTGTACTCTAGCTTTTTGGTTATTCATGGTAAATAAACATGGCTTATAGAATGTTAAGTCTTTATAGCATAATCTCTGTTTTAAATTATTTTCTTTTTTTGAATACAAAATGTGGTACATCACCAATTACCTTCTTAATTTCTGGATCAGGGTTTAAAATTGTCCAGTTCCTTTGTATCACATTCCTAATCAATTTAGTGTGCCTGCTGAACTTAGTAATGTAGCCTAAAGGTCATTTTCTAGTTTGTCTAATCTCTCATCATATTACTATTCTCAGAAAAATAAGGTTGACCTATCCCTTCACATTCAAGTAAAACAGTTTCCTTACTTCTTCTCAGCAATTCAGCATCATAACCTCTCATATGGAAATCTTGACTCATATCTTCCATTTCCTCTACAAATTTCTGTCTCGTAACTAATCTGCTAGCTCGCAAGAACTGACTTCTAACTACACTATTTTACACATATGTCGGATGGCTGCTGTTAAATTGTACATTTCCTGTAGCTTGTACTTCTGTTTTAAGTATCATAGTATCAGGTTTACCATTATTAATCCTAACAATGATAGCCAAAAATGTATCTGTTCTTTAGAGTATTTAAGATCAAAAGTCAGAAAACTCAGTCTTCTCCTGTAACTGGTTGACAACATTTCTTAATGATGCAATATCTTTCTTCCATAATAAAAAATATATCATCTACAAAGCATTTATAAAAATCAAATGTTCATTTCTATACATTTATGTAGAGTCATCACTAAATATAAACACGTCTTCCAATTTCAATAATAGGTGATTCACGTAGGTATTTGCAACAGGTGTTCCCATTGCTACACCCAACAATTGGTGTAAATAATTATTACTGAACAGAAATACATTATTACTTAGAACAATATCTAACATAGACCATAACATTTTCACCTTTGTAAAAAATAATTGCTATTGATATTTAAAAATTCTCTTATACATTGAGCACCATACACATTAGGAATAACAGTAAACAATCACTTGAGGATATCATGTAGCTAATTATCTTGAGACGGACAGTAGAGAGCATTCAAAAAGTCATTAGTGTCTTTAATACAACTTTTACTATAATTTAGTAATCCATGTAACTGAGCTTCAAAACTGAGCTTCAAAAATTTTGGACATTAACATGGTTACCATTTGGCTGCTTGAAACTCTCATCAGAAGATCATTAATATTTTTATGAATTGTTGGCAATCCACAGATAACTGGTAATACTGGATTTGTAATATACAAGTAATTATAGCTTTCAAGGATAATCAAACCATCCTTCAAAACATCAAATAAAAAAGACTTAACTTTATAAATTATACTATAAGTATATGCTCTATCTATTCTCTTATACACTGTAGCATCTAGTAAGATTTCATACATCCATTCATTATATTTCTCACTATCCATTATGACTGTTTTCCCACCTTTTTCAGCTTGTTTTATTACTATATCAGTCATAGCACTTAGGTTTTATAGTACTTTTCTTTCCTCTTGACTAAGATTATAAAACCTTTTGTCTTTGCATTTAAAGTAAATATACATTTCTTCTTCACACATGCAATAGAAAGCTTTTGCTATAGGCGTACTAGCAGGAATAAATGTACTAGCCTTTTTTAGTGGTTGACCCTTTGCATATGAATCCTTTTTAAAATGTAGCTTTAAATCTAAATTCTGAAGAAAAGGTCTCAGTTCAAGTTAATGAATCATTAAGTTTACCTTCTGTAGACAGAATAAAACTAAGACCTTTATCTAAAAGGGAGAGGTCTGCATTGTTAAAAGAACACTTGGATAACTTCATTATAGTAGATCCTAAATTCATTATTTCCATTTTCATTCATCAAAATATGTTGTTTCTGATACCATGTCATAATATACTTATATAGCTATTCAATAATTATGAGTGACAGCATCAGGAATGTCAGCAAACGCCAACATTTTAGTCAAGCAGGTAAATTTTATTCTGTAAAAAATGTACCTCTGTGGGGTTTGAATTACACCACTTCCAACCAACTGTAAACAAAGAGCAAGAAAATGCATGAAGTCTATTTCAATAATTAAGTCAAAATGCAACCTGGCAACCTAGCTCCAAGAGCATAAACAAAATATGCACCATTGTCCTGTGTATGGGACTCAACATCCACAACCAGACTAGACTACACTCAGGGCACTTAAAGACCTGTGTCTTTGAACAAACCAGGCTCCATCTCACAGATCTCAATTTTTACCAACAGAATTTGGAACAAAGTTAAAAATAAGGAAAAGGTCTAAATTGAGGATACATTTTAAATGTTGGCACTGTTATCTTAGAAATTCTCAAAATGATTTCTAATTTTATGAGAAATGGAACAAAACTTTGAGAACCAACAGAGGAGTTCTTACAAAATAGGGATGGTTGAGAGGTCAACTGCTCAGTCTTTGAACTAAAGTATTCCAGTCACATGCGCAAACACACACACACACACACACACACACACACACACACACACACACACACACACACACACACATACACACACACACACACACAATTTCCAGGGAAAGATGGCAAAGTTCAAAAATTCCACACAATCTTCCTTCTTTCTGGAATGGTAATACCTTTAGCACCCTGGAAAAGACAGGATCTTTAGTTACCTGTTGCTTTTAAATTAAGCCAGTAATGAGTACACCAAATAATCTCTTTCACTGGTATTAGACTTAAACATTTTTATGGGAGATATGTGCCACCCAGCTAAATAATCTAGTGGTATAAATAATACTTACCCTATTCTTAGATGAATAGCAGTGCATAAAGATAATCAGTTAATGAATGAAAGTCACAAGAAATTAAAGGTTAATAAATGAACATTACAAAAAATAATAAAATAGTACAAGTGCAGATTAAAATATATGTTTGCTGACACACACATTTAGCTTGAATTGTCTTCTTATTTCGGCTTTTTCCCGGTTAGGGGTTGCCACA
This sequence comes from Protopterus annectens, assembly GCF_019279795.1. Taxonomy (NCBI): domain Eukaryota; kingdom Metazoa; phylum Chordata; order Ceratodontiformes; family Protopteridae; genus Protopterus; species Protopterus annectens. The sequence continues at coordinate 304,051,296 of NC_056734.1, forward strand.
GCACATGATTGGCAATGGAGTTTTATGGTGTCGGGTTGTCAACCCGGTGCCCAACCTTCCACAGAAGGCACACACACACACACACACACACACACACACACACACACACACACACACACACACACACACACACACTCACACCTAGGGCCAATTTAGAGTGTCCAATCCACCTACCGCATGTCGAAACCAGAGCACCTGGAGGAAACCCACGTGACCACAGAGAGGACATGCAGACACTGCACAGAAGTTACCCCAGCCAAGGATCAAACCGAGGAACCTCTTGCTGTGAGGCATCAATGCTAACCGCTGCACCACCATGGCAAGATAATAAAAATAGACAGGATGAATACAGACACACATAAATGCCAAATACCAAAGTTTCCTGGATATTGCTTATTGTAGAAATACTGTCCCTAACTGTCATACATTAGATAGATAAATAATTATTATTCACATATAAGTCCATCACAAACTATCTCTCAGCATAGATTAGCATTGCGTAGCACACACAATTAAATATAATGTTTTTCCCCAAACCTCCAATGTTTATTGCATGATATCACCATCTGGACACTGGGGAAAGGCAAGTAGTAAAAACAGTTTTTACTTGTTGTAGCAACCACAGAAACTATACTATAAAAGTAATCTGATTGAGATGATTCTATCAACTTTTTGGGTTCCAAGTAAGGATTGATTTTGATAGTGTTATTAACTATAAGGGCTAATTCACTTATTCTATAACATTTCTTACCACAGTATAAGATCTGATGATAATCTGATTTAAAATGACTCATTCTAATCTCTTTTAGTTCACTAATCCCCAAAATATGAATGCTTGCATTTATTCTTGTCATCTCGCCCTTAACCTCATGTTTTCCCTCATTGATAGTTCTTGCATTACAAGTTACAGGGGCACATAGCACTTTGCAGTACTGGACCTTTTTAATCTCTGAGCAGCTCAAAAGATGGACATCCTTGCAACTTTAAACATTCTGCTTCATAAATTTGTACTTGTTCTTTTATCTTCCCCAGTAATATGCTGGACATAGACATGAGGGTCTTATCTTTCAGTATTATTTCAATGTGCCTCTGGTTGCTTTTAAATATAGAGTTTGCTTGGAAAGATACTGCTAAGACTTGTCATTATCTTCTTCAGTGAACCATCTTTTGCCTGCTCTCTCTGCTATCACCTGCCCATAACTTATAGCTTCACTGAGATACACAAGCCCCTATATCATAACAATGTCAATCTCCAGAAAGGTCCTTAGGCTCACTTATTCTGCCCATTTCCTCTATAGATCTTACTAAGAAGTTATTTCCTATTTTACAAGAGTTAACTTATGGCTGTCTATATCTGCTTGAACTCAATTATGCACTTAAAATAACTGATTGTGAAAACTGTTGCATTCATTCATTAGTTTTTATTTAAAATATTGACGCCCTTTTATCTTCCCAGAAAATACAACATAAACACTGAGTTGTGTCTTGTTTTTCTTCTATATTTCTTTTCTTCTGGGTCACCTGCTTGACTGGTCAATATCTCTCAGAATTTAGCGAATTGTTCCTCCATCAAGTGATTGGAGGTGAGTAAAAGGGAAGGTTCATCGTTTTTAAATCAGGATGCTATATGCCAGACCCTTTACCAGTACAGAGTGAAAGTCCTGCAGTGCCATTATTGCCTGTCCTGAGGCACTCAACAGTAGACTTAAACCACGATTGTAACCAGACCAACATTCTAACAGGGAAACCGGCCTCCAGCTCATTCCTGTGTGTGGATTGCCCAGCACTAGTCCCTTAAGTAGAAGGGATAGGAACAAGCAGACTGTTAGTGGGGTTATTCCCATACCTACCTCTGCAGTTGCTAACCCCCACAACAGCTCTCCAAAGCCCCACTATAATGGCTCATTGTGATGATGTATGAGTGCCTCTACACACATGGCTTCTCCTTGCTTTGCCAGAAGCACTGGTCATTAGAATGTGCTGTGCAAACCCATCTTCTGTAGATGTACCACTTAGTTCTGTCACTTTGAATTACCCAAGTGACAAGCTAGTCACCTTTCTCTGATCCAGAATGAGTGTGTTTTGGTGTCCTTTCACTTCCATCCACTCCAGCCCATCAATTTCAGTAGACAAGTCACTTATTAAACGTAATTTTTTTGAAATGGGTTATTTTTTTATCTCCTTGATCTCTGTTTAGGAACTTAAATGTTAATTTTCTGACCCCTTCAGCAGTCTTTGGTTCTATGATGCTACTCAGATGACATTATTTTAAATTCCAATTTATTTAAATAAAACAAAAAATGAATTCAAATGGGATTCAGCCTTCTTTTTTTAGGAGGGAAATGTTCACACTACCTCCATACAGAGAACTTCATCAGCCCTCACAAAAGCTTGTTCGTCAGGTCATAAATAAGATCCAGTGATGGGACATGAGAAGTTATTAAAAAAAAAAACACTGACTCTGTAAATTTTGGATCAAAATTATCTTTCTTAAGCCAATTACCTAGAGCTTTCTTAAATTGCTTTAAGTTAGAAGATAATTCGAAAAACTGCGGTAATCTGTTCCAACTTTTTGGAATAGTAACTGTAATACTGAACAATTGGCACAAAGGGTAAGGTAATTGCTTCCCATGATCCTGACTTCTGATAAGAGCTTCATTGATTGACGACATAGCTTTTTTCTGTCCTATGTGGATCATCTGAAATCACTGTCACTTTATTCTGTTTCATACAGACTATTCAGAGGTGATCTCTGCCTTGCATATAAGGCACTCTCTTACCTTGCTTTATTGGAAATACTGCATACCCGCAAGTCAAATAGTACATGGGTTACTCACTCTAAAGACCTTAACCTGGTATGTGACAACAGAACCTGCTAGAGGGACAGATTTGTCTCCCAGAGGTTACCACACTTTTGGAACAGACTCCTACTTCATGTCAAACAGAGAACCTCATTTGCCCCCTTCAAATGCAGTCTGGATGATTGGATGGGTAACCATGAATTCACTCCAGGGGTTCCACCTGTGTCCCTTTTGGACAGGGGCAATAGGTGCTGATTGTGGAAATAAGGGGAGAACTTGGCAAGCCTTGTAAGGGCCCTAGGGCCATTAGCCTAGTAACTTCCTATGATCTTATGATCTTATATAGTTGCCCTTTGTATAGAATAATGTACAGATAAACAAAGGTTTATGTTGTTACATTTCCAAAACTGACTGCAAGATGATATCAAGTGCATTCAATAGTATGGACACAGTACACCTGGAGCCAAAATTCATGATAAAAAGGTTACTTTAATATTGGAATGCTGATAATAACAAGTAAAAGATAAGCACTCTCATCTTCTTAATGAAAACTTCTTCAGATCTGAAGATTCTTTAATCAGGGCTGTCACCTCAGAATGCATTCTGTCAGATCTGCAAAGAGAAAAGCTATGATTGAACAGTTCAGGAAAGCTGACATCCCCTCCCATAGTCTACAACCATCAAGCAATTTGTCACACACTTTTAACTGTCCTCCATTACAATACCTCCACTCAACAATTTTTTCTTGCTCAAATGCCTATATATAAAGTTCATTACAATCCTGTTACTTGTCTCATTTAGTCCTCTTCATAACTTACTACTCCATGAACTAATCCCTACACTACTTCAGCTGCAACATATACCATTCATAAAACACATACACATTATCATAATAACAGATCCCTAACTACATTAACAACATCACCATCTTATAACTTACCATCAGCGATTAGTTCATAGTCACCTATAACTTGACCCCCCCACTCTCCAGATCTGCTCCCTGTCTGCACACATCATGTCTGCAGTCACAGCAGAGCATAAAAAAGCTCACTTTGCATAACTGGAATGATCTTTCTAGCTTAGATGTTCCTGATGACATAAATGACCACCTCCCACCTTTTATTGATAAATTGGAGGATACTTATTTCCTATAAGCTACTAGTCTGCACAAACCAGCACCCCATAATTGGGCAACTAAGAAATTCAAAACGTTAGATAAAATTAAGGACAGAGCCTGGTCTATGTGGAAAAAACACCACATGAAAATTGAGATCATTTCACTAACTTACAAAATCAAGACAAAAAGGCTGCATAAAGACATAGAGAAAACCTCCCACTGCAGCTCAACATAAAAATCTTAACTATTAAAAGACGTTCTGCATTTTAGTATACATTTTCAATAGAAAGATTAGTAAGGATACACACCAAAAACAACACAATACACACTCCTTTTGGACCTCTTACCCATAATTACTTCCTACAGGAATTTTCTAACATACATATTCTCGTCCCTCCCATAAATAATTGCCTAGCCAGCCAAAAAGAGATAATTTCTTGCACTCCTCCATTCTATTTCAAAGCATTAACCACCAAAATCATTAGTAAAGTAATTGACACCATCTCTCAGATGTCTTGAAGGAAGTGATGGCCTCTGTCTCTGGTCCTTTCCCCTGGTTCATTTCTCATTCTAAAGATCACATCCTTATCCAACACCTGCCAAATCACAGGATAGTGCTACAAAAATGGAAAATAGCCAAAGTCAGGGCATTAGACAATAACTAACTAACTAACTAACTAACTAACTAACTAACTAACTAACTAACTAAACAAACTGCCAGCAAAGACTTAAAACCATGCTCAATCCTGCTGCCACTGGGGAAGATATTAGAAAAACTAGGCTATGACCAATTAATCCTTCACCTCCAAACCTATATTTTTTATACCACCAACATGGTTTCTGGTGTGCTTGTAGCATGGAGTCTGCAATCTACACCCTAACAGATGACATGCTATAAAATATTGAAAAGGGTAACTTTACAGGGTAGTCTTGAAAGAGTGAATCTAGTCTTTTCACACCACAGACCACTCCTTTCTACTTAATCCGTACATAGGGATACACCCATGAGCAATGCAACATTTCTGCAGTTTTCTTGCAAAAAGATTCTTTGCCATACAACTTGACTGTACATCATCTACCACCACCCACTCAAGAAATGCATTCTTCAAGGTTCAGTACTATCCAATATCCTCTCTATACATGAATAATCTCCCTTACTGGGTCTACTGTATGCAGATTATGTGGTCAAATACAAATCTGGACCCCCCCACTATTTGCATTTTAATCTGATTAAAAAAGACCTCTCCAATCACATTCAATGACAACTGCCAGCATAGATTACTTCTGAACATTAACAAAGCCTAAACCATGCAGTTGGCAGCAAGGATAAGCAAAATGACCATCAAAATGAAGCTGCATCCTAAACATCAATGAAACTCTAGTTCAGTGATTTCTCAAACTCAAATGGGAAACAATTGGGGGTGCTGGGAGAATCGAACTCTGGCTAGAGGAAGCAGATCAATAACAGCAAAAAGCCTTAATCTACCATGTTAAATGGTTTAGTTTTGAAATTCTTGACTTCAGAACTGGGCACTGTTGTTAAACACTACTTGAGTTAGCATCTCAGAGCTTGAAAATGTAGACTTCAGAGTTATTACCATTTTTTTAGTGGAATATCTCAGCTTAACTACTTCAGCATACTTGAAAATAATACACATAAAACAAAACAAAACAAAATTTAAATAGTTGCACTGACACAAATCAGTGCCCAGTCTTTAACTAGTAGTATCTTAAAATTAAGGGCTGCCAAGTTATAAGAATAGTTTATATCTTGTATTTTATTAAGTAAGGAAAAAGTGCTTACACTTCATTTATGTACATATTTACATTTACAATTCCAGGAAGAGTATTACTCAATTCAGGCATGGCACACACACACACACACACACACACACACACACACACACACACACACACACATATATATATATATATATATATATATATATATATATATATATATATATATATAAAATGGTAACGGGGAACTAAATGCTGTTGCACCCATTTGCTATGCTCTTTCTTCTAAGGTTGTTAATAAACCCTCTGCTACAAAATTCAGTAAACTAGCACTTAAGGAGGTGGGAACAGTTGTTGTACAACTTAATCACTTTGAAAAGAAACATACAAACTACATAAATTTACATTTGGAAGGGTGTATTAAATGTTAATGTTACTCAAAGGTTGGATAATGTGATCATTTCTGAATGGACTAACATAATGCTCTAAATTACTTTGCAGTCTACTAGGTAGGTTTGACTGATATGGTTATAGTAATGAGAATTTTGATTTAGGACAAATAAAGGCAATTGGAAATGCTTATGGATGGCATTTCAGTCTGTAATGCCTCTGTTACTATTGGTACCTGATTTGAATCTCAGCAAAGCAAATGTTCGGCTATTTTCCACAAGTCTGAGACTGAAGTAAACATAACTCAAGTTGAAATGTGACAAAAAAAAAAATAACAGAACTCCAATACAGCTTATCCTTTGCCATGTAATATACTTAAAGTGGTTGAGTTTTCTAGTGACAATTTCACGATAAATAGTACCATGCTTCAACTGAAAATGTCAATTTTCATTATGATTAAAGCAATTTGGATCATCTCAATTTAGACTTAACCTCATAATTAACCTATCAGGATACGTCACATACTTGAATGTATACTCATTCAGCTCAAGGGTCAGTGAGCTCAGAACAGGGAAAGGGAAATGAAGGGAAAAAATGGGTCCACATTAAATACAGGTAACACTGTTGTCAATAAGAATGACATTCTTATGAGTCATAATGTTGCTAATGTTATTAATCATAGTCACTTTGAAGTAATTAAACAAATGTTACGTTGTATGAATGAGGGTTCACTTTTATTCCATTTGCTAGAATGGATTTGTTTATTGCTTTTATAGAACTAAGACTGTTTACAAAAAAGTAGATTGTGCTTTAATTTATAGTAATACTAGTGAAATAAGTTATTCAAGGGGATTTATAAAAAAGAGTATATCAATCCCCCTTCATTCTGCTATTAGTCTATTTGAAAAGTAATATGAATATGATATACATAAATATTTGACTTCTAAATCTAACTAGTCTTAGTAAAACTTGAGTGGTGAAGAAAAGCACTGATGAAAATATTGGTTAAACATTGAACAATGCATATTAATTAGCCAGACAAAAGGGAACAATTAGTTATAATGGACAACATCAATTATATGAGCAATATATATAATATTTTGAATGTTACTGATGAAGACATTCTTGTTTCAAGGAATGAAATTAATATTGCTTGTAAAAAGATTAACTTGATATTAACAGGTAATTCCACTTTCCCTTTTCAACTTTTAAGGGTAGAACATCAAGTAATTATTACTATCTTTAATACATAAGGATTGATTACATCTGCTTTTTCACCCCATGCTCGTTGTAAATGGTTCAAAACCTGCTCTTTGGTAGTATTTATTGATAGAAAGACAGAAAATCTTTATTGCAAGCAATTATACTTGCTGAAAGATTCCTGGGATTTCTTGTGGAGTCTGACCAATAATCCTTTCAGTGATAAATTTATTATGGTTACTATAGATGTGGTTGATTTATTTTCTGATGTTCCCCACATGGAATGATTACCTTAGATAAGAGAAATATTGACAACTAGCAGCTTCATATCAACCAAGGAAGTTGACCTTTTTACTGAGTTTATGGATTTTTTTATAACAATTTTATTTACTTTGATGGTGAATTTTCCAACCAACTAGGGATAATGGATACAGCCTGTGCACTGGTATATGGTCATTTGGTTATGGCATCTTGGAAATAATGTTTTATTTTATGATCTGAGCACACCAATAATTAGAAGTTACATGTCAGATTTCCGGATGACATTGTATGCTATGGAATTATTATGAAAGTAGGCCATTGAAACTTGTAAGCTATATCAAACATATATCAGCAATGTTAGATTTACTCATTATTACTCATTAGACATAATACACTGTCTACATGTTACTATCTCTGAAGAGAGAGTTAAAGATAGATTTATTTCTAATATTTACAGGAAGCTAATATTCCTTAAGTTCTATTCCCCACTTTACAAGCAGCCACCTGATTATGTCAAAAGGAAGCCTTGTAAAAGGTTAGATGATAAGGTTTGCAAGGCTAATTTTAGAAGATAATGTACTTCATAGAAATCCTAATATCAATGTTCTTATGGAGAGGATAGCCATTAGAATAAAAAAGATTGATATCATTAAAGATAGGGATATTAAATATGCTTCTATGCTGGGTAGAGCTGTGGTATGTAACACATCAGTAGCTGATGACAGTGGATTATTTGAAAGGGCACTGGTGTTGAATTACAATAAGGCTACAACTTATATTAAGAATATTATAAATAATGCTGGAAATTATTTTTATTAACTGATGAATTGAAAACAGAATATGACACCATGATTTATGTACAAAAGGAATTACAACATTAAAGAGAAACTGGAACATAATAGCTTTGCACTTAGCAAGGCATACTCTAACAATAAAAGACTGGATACATATAAGTGTGCGCAATCCGATACACTTAAATACATTTATGAAGGAAATGAATTAACATTTCAATATTGAAACCTAGGACATAATTTCTTTAGCTTTCTGAAATTTTTTTAGCCCATTTTATGTATGAAAACTGAGGCAACACTGAAGAAGAGAATTTATGAACACTTGTCATATAGCTCTAGGAAGAACTAGGAATATGCTTTACATAGGTATACATGAAATTGCCTGCAGTACAGTGAATTAATTTTTACAGTCCTAGAGAAGGTACATAAAAGTCCCATGGGTGGACTGTGGGAAATGAAAATAGAATATCATGAATGGAAAATTAGACTTAATGGTGCTAGTCCTCCTGATTTAAAGTGATGCATTTTAATTAGTTCTGTCTTAAAACTACTAGCTGCAAAGTTATAAAAATGTTTTATAAATTGTATTTTATTAAGTAAAAGTGTGTTTATAATACATATATATTCATTTACATTTTAAAGCACAGATGTAGTTTTGAGCAATAGTTCTTGTAGCAACTAATGTTTATCATGCATTCTTTATTCTATCCTTGTTTTCATTTGATTTGAAATGATTAATCTGGTTTCTATGCTTATGTATGTCATGTGACATTTTTGCTATTATTTAAGCAATTCCAATACCAACATTTATTTAGTTCTGATGAAGTCTATTTTATGTACGAGATGAAGGTGTTAAACATTTTATTAAATTGAGTTTATTCTCCATGGTTGGTTCTTTGTTAGAAGCATATCAGTGTAACTTCATTTTGTTAATTGTGGTGTATTTTAAATGTCTTTTTTCTCCATTTTTCTGGTTATTCAGCTCTTGTCCACAGTTAGGCAAAAGTGCTTGAAATGTTTAGCAAATAATTATTATTCTCTTAAGTAGCATCTACCTGCTTAGCTTGAAGATGTTTGAAGGATACTTTGAAAGAATCAGTGTTTATTTAAAGCACTAATTACCACAAGCTTGTGCTTTTTATTTTCTTATTTAATTTCTTTGAATAGAGTTAAAATGTCTAGATATACATCTAGGGTGTATATTACGTTACTGAACTTTTAAACGTTTGAACATGATATGGTCGGAGCCATATGATCGAACTTTTAAAAGTTCGAAAAGCAAAAAATAAATAAATAACAGAAAAAACCTACCTGACTGTTTTAAGAGCTATATCTCACATACATTTTTCCATTTAAGTGTATTTCAGATGTAGATCTTGCCATTTTAGATGCATTTCATGAAATGAGACAAAATAAAAATAAATAAATACATAAACCAACAGCTTGCAGAAATTAACACTTTATATTAGCAACACACACAAAAAAACACAAATGAACTCTTATAAACCATACACTGATTTCCAATGGAGAACAGTGTTCAGTGTTAATGTTTTGCCTGTATTTTTTTCCCTGCAGATAACTGATACTGAAGGAATTTATCTATGATCACCAGTAGAAATGTCAAGTTTTTTCCTACATCAGGAGTTGGATTCATTTTTCCAGTACTGACACTGGAGTGTAGCATGGGGGGGTGGGGGGGGCTTCTCAGAATTTGTTACCTTTAGATAAGACATTAAACCAAAGTTTCATTTGCCTGAAGTGACAGAACAGGTGGGTGTAAATGATGTCATGGCACTTTTCAAAAAGAAAAAGGGTGCTTTATTAAAAACATAATATTTATACAGCATTATTTTATATTTTCTCTAAAAAAGGTTCATTTTCCAGTACCAAAACTTAATAGTTGATAGAATTATATAAACATATAATAAATTGTTATAAAGTATTTCTTTATATCTTGTTTTTTGCATATACCATACACATGCAAAATTATTTTATCCATTTCACCAACTTTTTCAGTATCCACCCACCCCCATATTCCATGGTGTCCTTCCAAAATTTCCCCTACTTGTGTGAATACCTGCTTGGGTATCCCCTAACAATAGGCCTAATGGGACTAACCTGATTGATCAAAATGCAAATAAAAATAAAGAATAACTGCATCACAAGCCATACCATTTCCTTATATTTTTAAGAGATCATCTTTACATTCAGTTACGGATATTTTTCTGAGGATATCTGCTATGTATGCATGCTTCTCTGGCTTATATGTGTATGCAGGTCATTCTTTTGCATAGTTAGAAACATTCTTAACAGATGTACAGGTTCTACTGCATTCACTTATGAATATTTTTCTAAGGATATCTGTTATGTATGTATACTATTCTGGCTTATATGTGCATGCAGGTCATTATTTTGCCGTGATAGAAACATTCTTTATAGATGTGCAGGTTCTACTACATGTAATTTATCATTTATCTCCTGACATCAGAAGGCTACTTCTAGCATTTATTTCTCAGTTTCTTCATTGTATGTCTCTACATATGTCACTCCTCTACATGCATAGGCAACAGGTCTGCCCACCTGTAACAGAACTACTGCTAACTCTTGCTAACTTGCACCACTTGCAGGTTTATGAGTAGTGTGATGTCACAGAGGTGGTATTATGGTCACTATCCTTTTCAAACTAATCTCTACAATGGTATACTGACTAGTACCCCTCTCCATGCAAAACTTTGAAAGATTTTACACCATTTGCTGAAACTGCTTGGAAAATGATTCATCAGTTTTTTATATACAAAATTGCAGTAATATTATCACCATCTGGTTAAAAATAAATATTTGTCAATACCTTACAGAAGTGGCATATATCACACATTTGGCTTTACTGAGATTCAAACCCTGAGATCTCTGCCTGCCAACCTTTTTTTATTATCTGCTTGCCATGCTCCTTTGGTGTAGCACCAATGATTAAATGTCATTAATAATACTAAGTACACAATCCTCTCAACCATGCTCATTAATTATCTTTGGAGCACTTACAGTGCTGATGATCTCACAAAAGGTAGTCTCCACCTACAGATGTATTAAATGTAAGCAGTGTGGAAATGGCTTTGCCCAATATGATATGCCAAAACAGTTGATTTGCATAACCACTAAAAGGAATCTGGCATTAAGCGTAGTCACTACTTTCTGTTTATTTATTTGATGTGACTGTCCTCCCAAGCCATTTCTCATAGTATTGTGGATCAATACAGATTTTATGGTTATGACAGTTGCTATAGGATTAACCCATTATGTTGATTCTATTTGATTGAGACTCCCACTGATTTCATACACTTTAATTATTGCTCAGTTTTATCATTGAGAGCAATGGGTTCTCTCCAAGGGGCATGAATCAGTGCAACTTCCTCATATGGCATGCTTATATGTCATTCAGCCTGTATACAGTCTAAACCTTCACACAGATCAGCATATATCTTTGAAATATCACCAGTACTTTTCAATGCAGCCTGTGTACTCTGATTTATGTTACAGTATTTAAAATTATGTACTAATCACAGACACATTTTCTGCATTTTTTTGGATACGGCGGGTTGTTTGAAATTAAAATTCTAATTTTTTAATTGCATACTCTTTTATCTGAATTCTGCATGCTGCATTCAGCATTTGACTGCTTTTATATAACATTAGCCTTATAATACATTGAATATTCAAGATGAGCATCTCTGTGGCTAATTTGCACTCCAGCATAAACATTCGCATAATTTTGTGTCACAACTTGTGTTTGCATTCCTTTTGTACCATTGGACTGTACATTCTAATGGCTTGCTGCAAATTATGCTACTTGGTCCATCAGAAAATAGGAATTTTTCATAACAGCTTAAAATCTCTTTTTCATGTCCAGTGTAACATAAATATTCCTACCTGGAAATTTGGTTGTTTAGCTGAATTTGTAAGACTTGTTTAATAGCATTGTATACTCATACTTTCTGTATACATAACTTAACTAGGCCTGACCCAGTGATTTGAGCTTGTACCTGGAATGAGAACCCTTTGATTTCTAGCAAAAATAATCCTTAAAATGACAAACTCTATTATATTCATGTTTATAATGACATTGTGCCTTTGTCCTCATCTTTAAAAATTAATGAATTAAATACTTTGACAGCTTCCTCATCTGTGACATGATGAGACATGGCATACTAGATTCTTCCTGGATTATTCCTATAGCTATTTCAGTGAGATGCAGTCAGAATATTGCTTCCAAGACTTTCAGTTTTCAGAGATGTTCGCCTGCATCTTCTGACATGGCAACTGTTACGGGGTTGTTATTCTGAAACAAAAATATAAGAATTAAAGTAAAATAATGCAGTATGAAAATAATAGTAAAATGCATGGGATGTGTAAGTGGTTATATGGTAAAATGTAGTCAAAAGAAAAACATACAAATTTGTCAGAAATATTAAAACCAAAATTAATGGATTAGTTAATGCAATGGCAGGTCTTTTTGATTTCTCTGCTAGTCTATAACTTGGACGTTGGGGCATGTCTGGTTGGAACAGGCCAAGCAGATATAATGCATCAACTCCAACACAAGAGAAAACAAAGATCAAGAAAGGAAATGTTATGATTAGAGAGTTCATAATAGCTAAATAAAGTCAAATAACCAATGTTTTTGCCTCTGTTACGTCCAAAAGAAACCATAGAAGGGTATCAGTAGAAATATTTAATGAAGGTTAAGAGCTTTCGGCCACAGCACATTAACAATGACTTCATAAGAACCTGATAGCTCGTAATATTTGCACTAACCCCAGACAGTTAAATAAAGGCATTTTTGTTGTTTGCTTGACACCATATTGAAAAATAAAGACCCAGCACATGTCACATCACTTAAACATTGTTTCTTGTTATCTTAAAGCTACAGCAATTCAGTAATAAATAATGTAGATTACTCCAAGGCTTTCTGATTCTTTGTTCATAGGTTCATAGGTTGGTACTAGGCTATCGGCCCTATGGCCTATACAAGCCTAGCCATAACAATTCCCTGGCTATTTCTTCCCACACTATTTACTTCCCTGGACCCCTGTCTAGCAGGGCGATTGAGGTGACCCCTGGGGTGAATTTCCTTTATGTATTATTATTTTATTTTATTTATTATGTATTACTTTTTATATGATAGCCCCCTGACATTTACCAGATGGCTACCCCCACATGACTGACACCAATAAGCTCTCCTTATACCCCATCCCCTTCTTTTGGCTTTAAGTCTTAGAATAAAGTGTATTTAGAATTCTAAATTAATAAGATAGGATACAGTAAACTGTATTACTCAGCATTACTTCTGCAATTACAGCTTTCCTCTCCTCCTTTAACAAGTTGAGCAAAATGAACAAGGTTAGAAGGATAAAAATGCAATATTGCAGACTGTAGTAGTATCCTTACTATATTTCAACCATTCATTATGACGTTTTCCTTAAATAGAGAAACATGAAAATAAAAAAGTAAAATGTCATATGCTCTTTCAATGCACATGTGCAAACAGAAACAGACAGACAGACAGACAGACACACACACACACACACACACACACACACACACACACACACATGAGTGCTGGCTTCTACATATGAAAAATACAAAATGTTTCATAGGTTCATAGGTAGGTACTAGGCTATCTGCCCAAAGGCATTTATAAGCCTAGCCGGAATGTGTTGGCTTTCGCCGCCCCTTAGATTAGTTCCCTGTGCCTCTGTCCAGCAGAGCCATTGAAGTGATCCCTAGGGTAAACTTTCTGTTTCCCATCCACTTGTCAAGGTTTCATTTGAAGAGGGTTAGCAAGGGGCTCTGCCTAATGTAGATTGGAATATTGTTCCAGAGCATGGGAAGTCTCTGGGACAGGAATCTATCCCTCCAGCATGTCCTATTTATTGTTGTGGTGAGGTTTAGATCCCTGGAGTGTGTGGCTCGAGAGGATATGGTTTTCTTTAGGTGGAGCATATCCATCAATTCTGGGTTGGACATGGCCTTGTATGTCAAGCAGAGATCACTTCTGAGTAGGCGGTATGCAACCGAGTACAGCTGGAGTTTCTTCAGTCACGCTGCATAGGGCATCTGCTTGAGGCCAGTGATCCTCTTGGGAGGTACGTCTGTGGTCTTTCCAGTTGTTGCAGGTGTCTTGTAAGGTACATCCCAAATGGGGCATTGTACTCTATGATGGGTCTGATGCATAGAGGGGCCCAATGAGCTTTTTCGATCTGGATGCAAACCCTTTTGTGATTAGGTGGGCCACATAGAAGGATTTTCTAACCATTTTGGCAATGTGATTATCAAAGGAGAGGTTACTATCTACTTGGGTCCCCAGATCCCTTATTATGTCTTCTGTATTTAGAGGGCTACCACCTATGTGGTAGTTTGTGGGTACTTTGTTTTTTCCAAAGGGGATGACTATGCACTTTTTGGCATTTAGCTTGAGGCCATGGTTTTGACACCAGGTATCTGTCTCAGTGAGACCCTTTTGGAGGATGTCTGTGTCAGCAGGAGAGTCAATTGTAGCCCCTAGTTTGCAGTTGTCTGTGAACTTGGTCAGCCATATTCCTCCTGTGCTTGCCTGTACCTCTGAGAAGTATATGCCGAACAGGAGGAGTCCTAGGACTGAGTCAGACCTAGCTCCCGCAACTCTTACCATGTGGGTTCTGTCCGTGAGCCAGTTGGCAACCCATCTCGTGATGTAGGGGTTTATGTTCAGGCTGGTGAGCTTGTCTATAATACCTCAGTGGGGGATGGTGTCGAAGGCCTTTGCAAGGTCTAGGTAGGCTGTGTGGACCACCTTTCCCTTGTCTATAGCCTTGGTAACTGTCTCAAAGAAGTCCACCAGGTTTAGGAGGCATGATCTGCCCTTAACAAAGCCAAACTGGGTAGGGTCCAATGTTTAGAGGTTTCCAACGTCTCTGTTAATGAGATCCATGATGATGCACTCCATAGCTTTGCAGACCAAGCTAGTCAGGCTTATAGGGCGATAGTTCTCAGAGTCCGTTGTGGCTCCACCTTTGTGAAGTGGAATAACTGTTGCTGTGTGCCACTCTGTGGGTACATAGCCTGTGGAGAGGCTGAGTTTAAACAGTGTGTTTAGGTGAGGGGTTAGTTCATCTTTGAGCTCGTGTAGGATGCAGCCTGGGACACCATCTGGTCCCAGTGATGCTGTGTTTTTGGCTTTGGAAAAGGCTGTTTTAACCTGAGTGCCTGTGATTTCAGGGGCACTACATTCTTCTGGTATAGTTATGGGCCCTTTTGGGGCTGAGAGGGGGTTGAAGTTTGCACTGAACCTGTCTGCCAGGATGTTGGCTATATCAGTCGGTTCAGTGTATTTTGTGCCATTCTGTACTAACTCCGAGCAGATATGAGAATTGCCACTTAGATTCTTGACATAGCTAAAGAATGCCTTGTGGTTATCTTTGGAGTCCATGGTAATTTTTCATTCAAAGCTAGCCTTGGATGATTTTATGAGGGAACGTAGTTTCTTGCTGATACTGATCAGGGATGTCTTCCCTTCTTGGGATTTTACTATTTTCTGTACTAGTTTCCTCCTTCTATTGTATAGCTTGTTTATGGCAGAGGTCCACCAGACTGGTTTCCTTTTTTTGGAGGAGTGAGCCTTGGTTTTGTTTGTTTTGTTCAACTGCATGTGATATTATGCAGAGGAAGCTATCTGAAGAAATTAATAAAAACAACAAAAACTCCATGCGAAACACCGAGTGAGTTCCATATATAACATACAACATGTTTATAATGTGGTCTTTTGAGCACAAAGTAGTACCTAGGCTAACATGCAAAAGCAGGACACAAGACAGCACTGGTAAAAGTTGCTCTGAGCAATACATGAGAAAACTTATGACATGAAAAAAAAATAATACAGTATTTGAAGCCAGAAGAGTGTTTGATCACTCTGATATAATCTTAGACTGATTAGTCAGTGAATAAGGAAATGTGTTTTTTCATGTACAAAAAAAGTTTGTCAAAACTTTTCAAAATGAAGTGATCAATATTCTACATTTGAGATTAAAGCTTTTCTCTAAACCATGCTAAACTTTTATTATAAATGCAATATACTGTCTTTTTAATAATATTTAATAGTTCAGTTATGTTTGAATTGGCAAACGGTTCCCTGTGATACGCAGTTGTTGAATTATTATGCATGGTTCACCTATTAATCCTCAATTATTAGCTTGACCTATGAGTTCCTAACAGTCAGCATGATGAGCTATAAATTCACTGCATGACTTGTCAGAAAATCAACCTGACAAAAAAAAGTTAAAGTTAGTTTCTTTTTTTTGCAGGGGCAAGCCCACTGTACCTCTTATGAAGAGAGTAAGTCTCCACACTTCAAAACTTATATATACCAACTCCACTGTCACATAAATGTCGGGGGAAGAGAAAGACCACACACACTATCACCACCAATGCATAAATACAAATCTTGCTGAGAGTGGTTTTTCTATGGAAAGAAGCAATCAGAGAGTTCAGCTTTTGGAAGTAAAACATGACCACAAAAATGTATTTGTTTCACAGTCAGTTAGGCAATGAAGCCATTTGCTTATCTTGCAGGATGCTTTATCATAGATGTGTTGTTTGATATACATCAAGGTCTGCATATCATGAAGCATCTAAGATATTCTTCAGATATCTCCTAATTTTCATGGTATATTTTTTGAGGATTTGAACATAAAGCTGACAGGTATTTTACTTACACAATTACCAATAATAAAAAAATATATTGTGATATAGTGCTTAACTTTCATTAAATGAGAACTCCACCTAGATGTCATGTTTTTCTTTTCAAAATGTGATTTTTCTTGACTGTAATCAAACACTAAACATGTCACATATAGAAAAAAGCATCACTGAATAATTATTCAACTTGTCTTACATCTGGACTTATTTCTATTTGCCTTTGTCTCCTGCATTTGTTTCATCATCTGTTTTATCATGAAGGCTACTAAGAGTGGCAAAGTAATAAGGTCATGTCATTTATTTCAACTACAGAGCCATTAAGAAAACAATGGCTCTTAAACACTGGCATTTAAATATGCCTTATCAGTCACAGATTGCCAACATGACACCTCACTAAAATAGTGTAGCCTGGAGTATGAACAAAAGCAAGGCTTTCAATATTAGTTTTCAGATGCAAATGAACTACAAACTCACACATAGTTTCTTTTTTCTTTTTTTTACTCAGATGATTTTTATTTTGACGAAATACAATAATTTAATACATTCATAACATTCAATAACTATTTACAGTATTTACATTCAGCCTGACAGAAAGGATTCAGATAAAAACATTTGTAGTTAAATAATAAGTTAATATATAAACTATGATAGTTAGGAAGCGTTTGGTTCCATCTGTAAGGTATCAGTCAAATTCAAAACTTTCCTCCACAGACTATTAATCAATGGCTTAGGAAAAGTTCTTAACTCTTTAGTTCTTTTCTCCATTAGTATGCATTTCTTCAGTGATGATAGGAATTCCTCCATTGTGGGTGCTACATTAGAGTTCCATCTTCTAGTTATACATTTTATGGCTATTGCTAACAGTGTCCACAACAAATACAGGCCATCTTTCTTCATATTATTATTACTATTAACAACATTCAATGAAATTAAAGACTTTGTCAAAACAAATATGTCAGTATAGATAGCTTGAAGAAATGTGTTAATCTCATTCCAATATGGTTTAATATTAGTACAGTCATAAAACATATGAGACCAGCCAGCATTAGTGGACAGATGACATCTACAGCATAATTTGCTGTTTGAAGGGTTCATTTTTGAGAGTTTCTCAGGTGTCAAAAAGGATCCGTGTAGAAATTTCCAATGAAAAATCCTCCAGAATTGCGAGTAAGAAGTTAGTTTAACTGAAAATAAAATATTTGTTTTATCTTCCATTGATAATGATACTTAAAACCCTTTAGTTAGATATTGCCAGTAAGAATCTTTAGGAGCTGTCTTATAGACGATTAAAGTGTTATATAGATATGATAATTCATTCTTAACATTGATATTATTATATAGAATTCCAAAAATCCAGTTTATAATTTTTGGTACAGTTTTGAAGGATGAGTTATGTATTAATCTACACAGATCCTTAGTGTATGCTGTGACACTCTGAAGAACCAAACAGTCATTAGGGGATAGGCCATAAGTTGACAATATACGTTGTGTGTTCAAAGCTTGTTGGTTTTCAATACATTGCAACCAACAAAATAGGTTATTATTTTCCCATAAACCAAAAATCTCTCTGTGCTTTATTAGGGAAATCCATTGTAATAGTAAATGGTATTAAAAATATATGCCACAGTTTTATATCTAAATTTGTGTTAATGAATTTTCTAAACACATCAAAAATATTGTTTATTAGTGTTAATTTGGTTAATGTTGTTGTACTATACTGTACTGTAAATTTAAACTTAAATAGTGCCATATCTTGTTATCTTTGTAATCTTTGTCAGTTACCAAAACATTCTTTGATAAACATTTTTAATTCATTAGTATAATGAAGTGCAACTGTTTCCAACTGGAAGAGTATCTAGAATTTATCCAATTCATCACTATTTTAATTATAGATGTATTTACATAAGTTTCAATCTCTGGGAATTTTAACCCCCCTTGTTCCCATTTTCTGATATGATGAGAATATGCCACTCTATTTCTTTTGGGGGACCATAGGAATTTCATCAGAGTTGAAGTGATTTCTTTATGGATTTTCTTTCCTGGTGGAAGTATAAGGGCTTGTGCTATATATATTTTAGGTAACAAACCATTTTTATCAGTTGTAACCTATCATCAAATGTTATAAACAAATTATTCAATTTATTGATGTCTTGATTAAGTCTCTGGCTTTAGCATAGCTAAGCTGTAAGGTTTCCTCTATATTCTTGCCTAGGACTATTACTAAATAGTATATAGTCTAGAGTTGAAACTTGGTTATCAATAATATGATTAACTAGAACCTGTATGTTCTTTTTTATTTAATAATAAATACTTTGATTTGAATTTGTTGAAGGAGAGTCTTGAGATTTTTTGGAAATTTGTTGTTACTATATCCACTTCACTTAACACTTCCTTAAAGTTGGGTAAGGTAAGTAAGACATCATCAGCAAACATAATTATTTTAGAAATATATTGGTCATATATTTATACCTCTTATCTTTGGGTTATTATGTATTAAAATGGCAACTATTTCTATGGCCAGAGCAAATAGGATAGGGGACATGGGACATCCTTGTCTAGTACCTCTAGTCATTTAGATTGCTTTGGAAGTAATGGGGTCTAATTTGACATATGCTAGATTATTTTCATAGATTTTCTTTATCATTGTTATAAAAAAGGGGGACATAAAATAACTGTAAGGCTTTAAATAAATAACTCCAATGTAAGGAATCAAAGGCCTTTTGAATATCTACACCTATTATCAATGCTTAATGGTTTCCTCTATTGAGGTAATCTATCAGAGTTAATACTCTTTTAATATTATCCTGTGTATGTCTGTTATGTATGAAACCAGTTTGGTCTTCATTAATTATTTTAGATATGGGTATTTTCAATCTATTGATCATAATTGACATAAATAGTTTATAATCATTATTCAACAAAGAAATTGGTCTATATGAGTTGCAATGATTAGGGTCCTTATTCTCTTTTAATATATGGGGAAATTAGAGAATATCTCCAAGAAGGAGGACTATTTGCTAGTGTTTGAACTTCAAGAAAGATTTTATGTAGGAGAGAGATTATAGAAGAAGGGAACAATTTATAGATTTCTATAATTAAGCCATCTATTCCAGGTGCTTTATTAGACTTACTTCCTTTAATCCCATCTATAATTTCTTTTTGAGAAATAGGTTTTTGGAGATATAACTTAAGTTCCTCAGGAATTCTTATGTTGGGAACTATATTCTCTAGCTTTTCACATTTATTTGTACTTATTTTATCTTTATGATGCTCTGCATAATTATAATTAAAAGCTTCCAGAATGCCCCCTATGTGCGAGACTTTTTTCCTTTTCCCTTCATGAAAGATACTATCAATGTTATTAATTTTTGATTGTATCTTAACTTTCATTGATAGGTTATGAAGATGCTTAGGAGAGGTAGCATAAGAATTTAATTTCAGTTTTTGCATAGCTAAATTGGTTTTATGGGATAATATTTCATTGTATTTCTTATTTGCTTCTTCTATTTTCCTCTTATAATCTGTAGCAATTAAGTTTTTATTAGATTTAAAAGATACTATTTGATTTTGGAGTTGCTGTAACTCTGAGTCCCATTCTTTAATTTTATTTTGTACCAACTAACAGTTTTACCATGTAGATAGGCCTTAAGAGAATCCCAAAACATAATTGTGTCTGCTTCAGGTTTATAATTAATCTCTAAGAAAAGCTGAAGTTCAGAAGTTATCCAAGATTTAAAGTCTTTAATTTTTGTGATATATGAAGGAATCCTTGAAGTAATAACTAATTGATTGAATTCCAAGTGTATTGTTAACAACAGGGAATTATGATCTGAAAAGGGACAAGGTTGTACTGAAAAATTCAAGATTTTAGAATAAAGATCCTGTGAGATATAAATGTTATCTATTCTAGTTTGGGTGCCATGCCTATAGTCCTGGTGTGAGAATCGTAAAGAATTTGGTCCCAAAGCTTTAAAGGTATCTTTTAATGTAGACATGTCTGTCCATTTTTTTAACTGATTGGTTGAGGACAATAGTCTAAGAGATTTCCTATCTTAGTTTCTGTAATATATGTGATACAATTGAAATCACCTCCAAGTATAATATTACCTTTAGAAGTAGTTATAATAAAGTCTAAGTGTTTCTTAGCTAGCCCAACCCCCATACCCGAGAAGCAGTAGAAATTAACCAGGGTCCAAATTCTATTATTAAACTTAAGCATAACTAAGGCCATGAGTCCATAATTTTCTACATGTCTGTAAATAATTTGGGGATTTAAGAAAGTCTTTTTCCATAGAATTGTTACTCCTCTGGTCTTATTTTTATAAGAAGATTGAGCAAGTATTGTGTATTCCTTAGGGTCCCACATAAATGTGTCATTTATTTTAAAGTGTGTCTCTTGGAGAAAAACTTCTTGAGCCTTGTTTAGTTTAACATACCTTAGTAGGTTGGCTCTCTTATATGGGTTGTTTAAGCCATTAGTATTTAAGGATATCAAAGTTAAATCCAGATCAGAAATCTTTAAAGATAGCAAATAATAAAGGAACTTGTATTAAAAGAATCCTGTATACATAATACTCTTCATGAATAGACAATAGAATATCAATTGTTGTATTTCTATTTATCTCAATCCAAATAACCTTCCCCATGAAAGATAAAATTAAAACAATTGTGTCAGGAATTTCAAAACTAGAGAAAAGCAGTTAAATAACAAAACATTAACATATTTCACTCTGTTTTAAACTTTAATACACCCTATGCATGGAATGAAATACATTCCTAGTCTAGCAAACAAAACTAAATTTGCTAGACTACCTATCCCAACCATCAACCTTTTGTTGCTTCAAGCCCATGAAAACAAAGTAAAAAATGGAGAATATATTATAAATTAAGAGAAAAATAGTAGTGATAAACAACTAATCAGATATTAATTCCAGTTAGGTTTTAGAGATGAGTTACATATATTATTATTAGAAACATTAAACATTTATATAGTAATTATTCACTAAGGAAGCAAGAGACATATTAGGATATATATAATCTGAATTTAGTGCTTAATAGACTAAGGAAACATTAGCTTTCTTAACAATCTAAATGACTACCCCAAATACCTAAGCATGTCATTTGTATTAGTTCTAATAAAAACTTCAAAATGGCAAAACAAACCAAAGAATCATTTAGCATTTGTATTTACTTGCCCTCTGAATGCTTCCACGGTGGTGCAGTGGTAGCATTGTTACCTCACAGCAAGAGGTTCTCCCATTCAATTCTTGGCTTGGGTTGGGAGTCAATTCTGTGTGGAGTCTGCATGTCCTCCCCGCGGTCGAGTGAGCATTTGAAAGACATGCGTTGAATGGGCGTGCCTTTGTTGAAGGTTGGGCATCGGGCTGGCAACTCAACACCATAAAAAACAACTGCCAATCATCAGCGGACCAGAGTTCCGCTGTGGCATCCCCTAACCGGGAAAAGCCGAAATACAAACAATATTTACTTGCCCTCTGAATAAATCTTATCATGACAAACTTTCACTAAGTAAAACCTTCATGAGAATTGGGTGTTAGCACATAATGAGTGTGTGTCATTCCCAAAAGATAGTAACATAGATTTTTAGAAATATTCCATAAGACATACTTGTCCTTAATTAACTCCTAAACTTTTGGAATTGCAGATGTTTAAATAACTGAATAAAATCAATAATAATTAACTGGCATCAGTTAAAATGAAAAAAATAGTAAAAGACATTATTTATATAAAACTTACTATGGATAACAGGTCTTAAAAGTGAATGACTCAAAGACAAACTTAAGATAGAGATAGCTGTAAAAATCTACCATAGTAACAGGGAAATACTTAAACTCATAACTTGTTTGTTGTGTTATCACAAGTCATAGATATTACTGAGCTCTTTCCCTGTCATAAAGTGCTAATATACTAAAAGACATAACTTTATAATAACTGAAAACATGACATCTGAAATATAAATAATATCTAGGATAAAATAAGGAAATCAACATATTAAATGCAAAGTAATTATAGTTCAATCAAAATTATTCATACATATATTTGCTAGGATTTAGTATGGTGCTTGAGTATCCTTACAGTTATTACCATTAGTCATAAGCATTTTCTGTAAATGTATAAGCCTATACTAAACACTTGCTAACTGCATAGGAAAGTTATTTATAAAGATCTATTTATAAAAACCTCCAGTATATTCGCTAGAAATAATGGCTATAATTAACTGTTTACAAGAAAAAATAACATGTCTATATATATTTGATCACAAAATATAGTCAATATTATAAAAGGGAGCCATGAATATGTTTGCAAACAGTGTAGCTCATAATTCTTGTAAAAGTAGCCTACTATGCTTTATTAACCAGTCAGAGACTTGACTTTCATAATTAGGCTTGCATATACACATTAGATGTAATGTAATCTGATCTGCATGCATAGAATACATTATGTCATGAGCTAAGTAAGAAAGCTTCACTTTTTAGATTTCAAACTGACATTTTCCCGCCCAGCACACTACACAGTACAGTTTCCTGACCTCACTTTAACTGTATCACAGAGTCTGCTTATTTACAGTAACAGATGCAAAATTTAACTGTCAAATATTTCCAAAGAGTAAAATAACATTCAATGCCAAAGAGAGAGAAAACAGTACTTTAACATTAAACTCTACAGGAAACATAACTTGTAACCATTTAAAAATTTTGTGCCATAAAACATACAACCATATAACTGTCAGAGAGACCCAATTTATGTCAAAAGCCAG
The DNA here is from genome assembly GCF_019279795.1 of Protopterus annectens. Classification (NCBI taxonomy): domain Eukaryota; kingdom Metazoa; phylum Chordata; order Ceratodontiformes; family Protopteridae; genus Protopterus; species Protopterus annectens. The sequence goes on from NC_056734.1 coordinate 304,075,101, forward strand.
TAAACAGCTTTTTGTTCACACAGGTACCAATATATATTCTGAAATAATCAGAAGTTATAAATATTAAAAAAACTAGTTAATATATACTAAATCATAGATATGCCCTGTTTTCCCATGTATCCAAAACAGTTTTTATAAATAATCTAAGCAGTGACTATGCCTGTATAATAACTCAGAAGAACATTTAACAGGGCAAAGGGCTATATATTATTTGAAATAAAGCATGTCATCTTAAGGTCATAAAACCAGAGATAGCTTACTGTTCAATTATATCACTCAATAAACCAGTAATATTATACTAATATACTAAAAACATAAACCGTTATTTAATCTGTATATGAACAAAAAAAGTATTGAAATGAAAATGCAAAAAGAGAAAGAAAAGCAATAAGAAAAATATTGTCATGATATAGCTTAATTGAAGATTTAGCAAGTATAAAACAAATTAAAGTCCAGTTGCAGTAGATGCTTTGAGAGATTTAGTGGGAACAGCAATCTTTGACTCAGTTTTTTGTTTTTTCTTTTTAACATCAGTCCAAGAAGATTTATTAGTAACTCTCTTCAGAGATGCAGATGCCCATTCCATATCTTCAGGTAAGGAAATAATGTTATTGTTTTTAATATAGACAGTGGCTTCCTCTAGGGCATTAAATGATCTCATTTCATTCTGATATAGAATTTTTATTCTGGCAGGAAAGACAAGCTGAGTTTTGATGTTATTCTGCTTTAACAGTTTTATTAATGGCCAAGCTTTTTTTCTCTGTTCCAAAACCCTGTTAGAATAGTCATTATCAACCTAATTGGGTTTTGATTCAATTTTAATGGACTTTTCCTCCAGGCAGATTTTAGGACCAACTCCTTGTCCAAATAAGATAGAAACTTTATGACTATTGAGCTGGGAGGAGTAAAGGAGGATGTTGACACTGGCTTTCCAAAAGCTCTATGAGCCCTTTCAATACCAAAGGACAGACCCTCCTTTAAATCTAAAATCTCTGGAATCCAGGTATTCAGGAAAGAAATTATATCTTCTCCTTCAGCTACCTCAGGGATGCCAAAAATCATTATATTTGATCTTCTCTCCCTGTTTTCCAGGTCATCCACTTTATTGAGAAGCCAAATGTTTTGTTTGTTGAGAAAATTTTTCTGGCTTTCTTCTTCCTTCAGTCTTCCATCAAGATCATCTAAGTGTGTTATTTTGGATTGATGCTGCTGTATAAGTTCCTTGAGAGAGTCTGTTTGTTTCTGACAATTTTCCTTGAGGTTTTGTAAATTCTCCTTAAAATCATCCATTTTTAGTGAAAGTTCTTGTAGGGCAGATGTCACAAGCTGCATTTCTTTTTTTAAAGCCATGTCAGAATGAGAAGTCTTCAAAGTGCTCATCTCCACAAATTATATATTCTCCTTTATAATTTGACAGGAAAAAACTTTCCTAAGTTCACGAGAGTTACTAATAATATAGTTTATACTTTCATCTATCAATTCTAAGTATTTTTGCTAAAATAAAATAAGCTATTTCCTGTTTTTTATATAAGTTTCATGGAGCTCTGAAAAACTGCTGCTATCAGTTGGCCATCTTGGCTCCGCCCCATTTCTTGTTTTCTTATTACAAATTAGTTATTTCAATTTAATCAAACTGTAAATGAAAAAAAAAAGATTTTCTTCTTACTTGTCTTATTTTCTATTAGTATTTGATTTTGCATTTTTTCTACACTATATTTTCTGTAAAAGGGCTTTTTTTTAAAGTTTTGTAGTTTTGTTACTCCATTTTAGCATTTCATACAGTTTTGATGAGACAAGTCAGTGAGCTGTGGAAAGATGATTAACATCAAAGACTAACTCTAGCTACAACATTAAAAACTTTGAATGGAATACAAACCAGCTTAGCATAAGTAACACCTGTTAATCATAGGGTTCAGATTTCTGACACATGAGCACTAAATTGCAGTTGTCACTGAACAATTAATTTAGTTACATTTTCAACCCAGTTATTCAAACATTCCTTAAAATGCTGTATCTGAGATGGTCACTAATTACAGTCAGAGGAAGCATAGTAATTAAAATGCAGATTGATGCTGACGATCAAAACAATGCAGTCACAGTATTATCATTTATTTATTTGACATTTGTTAACCAGGTTAGTCCAACTGTGAAGCAGCCCTTGTTCATCAGAGGCCTGAGAAGAAAAGTTCCAAAAAGTACAAGTAACTAAAGTATCATATAACAGAGTTATAGCTAAAATAACAAACATTATAAGATTACAAAATGTCTAAGAGTATGTTGAAACTACATGCTAGAAAATGGTCATGCAATGGAGCATAATATAGTACTCAGTTACATACAAATAGTAAGCAGAATACAGAAAATATTGATAAGTTTGTAAAACAGAAGGAAAACAAATACATTATAAATGTATAATATATACATGAACTATTACCAAGGTAAGAGACAAATTCGAAAGACTACTGCTTTGGAAGCTGTAGTAAAAATTGACTATTAGTAGACATTTTTTAGAAGAAGAGGCAGAGAGAGGAGGGAGGAATGGTTCCTGCAATAGTATTAGAGGAGGAGAGGTGGCTTAAGATGGGTCATTGCATAAGCATGCCCATGAGGGCCCTTAAGGCCAAACACAATGCCAGACACACTAGTCATTGGTGACTCCATAGTCAGACACACTGACGTCCCGCTCACCAGACTGAGTAAGGAGAAGGTCACAGTAAGCTGCCTGTCGGGCGCTAGAATCCGCCACATAACGCAAGCACTCAGGTCTCTCAACAGCAGGTACAAATATGACTCAGTCATTGTCCACACTGGTGTAAACGACCTGAGACGTACCTCCTTGGACTACATGAAAAGAGACATTGAGGAGCTCTCTGATTATGTAGCCCAGACAGGTATGACCCTGACCTTGAGCAGTATCCTACCTTCACCAAGAATGATGCCACAATACAGAGATAAGATGATCAGCTTTAACAATTGGCTTAAACACCGGTGTCATTCAAAGGGGATCCAGTGTCTGTCTGCCTGGGATGACATGCTGGACAAGCCACGCTGCTTCAAGGGGCGGCTTGCACCTGTCACCCTGGGATTCGGATATTGGCAAAGGCTCTTGCCACCCCATAGTGCCTTTTTAGGCAAGGCTCAAATTCTAAACCTACCACCCTAGAACACAAAAAGGAAAAAACTAAGGGTAATGCTGCTCAATGCCAGAAGTCTAAATCTCAAAATGCACACTCGAGGCCCTTCTCAGTATGGAGAACATCGATGTCTGTGCTGTGACAGAAACCTGGTTCAAGGCTCCTGAGAGCACCCCAGCTATCAGGTTTTACCTCATATCATGCGTTCCGGCCCCAAAATCTGGACAATACCAAGAAAGGAGGGGGTATCCATATTCATCAAGGACACCCACACCTCAAGACTGGTGGCAACGACGATGCATCGGAGACCATCCAGGTGCAATTAACCATAGGCAAGACTGCTCTGCAAATTGTAGCATGTTACAGGCCACCCTCACAAACTCAGGAACCTCACATGGCCTTCCTGAAAACACTAGAGGGATAAATGTATCACCAAACACCATCATACTAGGTGACTTCAATTACCCTAATATAGACTGGGAACACTACTCAAGCCCAAACACCCTAGCCCAAAAGTTCCTGGAATTCATAAACTCAAATGCCATGGAACAACTAGTCACCATCCCCACAAGAGGAGATAACATACTTGATCTCATCATCACGAACATGGGAGCACAATGTTCAACACCGGAGGTGTACCCCTCACTGGTGAGATCAGACCACAAACTAATCTCGCTGGAGGTCCTCATCCCCCCCCCACCTGAAATAAAAAAGACCACAGTAAAAAAATTCTCAAAAGCCGACTTCACACTTCTAAAGACTAGTGTGGTCTCCTTTAAGGCCCCCGAGCCGGCGGAAAACAGTACTCAAGCCGCTGAATCACTTACAAATGCCTTCTACCAGCACCTGCAGGACTGCATGGATAAGGCAATCCCAAGCAAAACAAAGACTCTTTGTACCAAAGGCAAGCGTCCAGTCTGGTGGACCCCAGCCATAAACAAACTCTACAACAAAAGGAGGAAGCTACTACAAGATAGAGCAAAATCCTTAAAAAGTAAGACACCCTTGATCACTATAAGTAAAAAACTAAGAGCTCTCATAAAATCATCCAAAGCAAATTTCGAGAGAAAAATAGCTAAAGACTCAAAAGACAATCATAAGGCCTTCTTTAGCTATGTTAGAAACCTGGGAGGAAACTCCCAGATATGCTCAGAGCTAGTTCAAAATGATGTGAAGATTACTGATCCTACAGACATTGCCAACATACTGGCTGACAGGTTCAGTGCAAACTTCTCCCCTCCCAAAGGAGAGATATCTATACCAAGCGATTGCAGCCCCCAAACATCTCCAGCCCAAGTGAGAACTGCTCTCTCCAAAGCAAAACACAGCATCCATGGGACCTGATGGTGTCCCCGGCTGTGTGCTCCATGAACTCAATGAGGAATTAAACCCACAGCTAGGACAGCTGTTTAATCAAAGTCTTACCTCTGGATACGTACCCAGGGAGTGCACTGCAACTGTGGTACCACTTCACAAAGGCGGTGCCTCCACCGACCCTGGAAATTACCGGCCCATTAGCTTGACAAGCCTTATCTGCAAAGCCATGGAGAGGATCATAATGGACCTCATAAATAAAGACATAGGGAATTTGCAGACTTTGGATCCAACTCAGTTTGGCTTTGTCAAAGGCAGATCATGCCTTTTAAACTTGCTTGACCTCTGCGAAACAGTCAACAAAGCCATTGATGAGGGAAAGGCAGTCCATACAGCCTACCTCGATCTGGCTTAGGCCTTTGATACAATACCCCATTCGGTATCATTGAAAAACTCATCAGCTTAAATGTCAACCCATACATCACAAGATGGGTTGCAAACTGGCTGAGTGACAGAACCCACAGGGTCAGAGCTGCTGGCGCCATGTCAGACTCAAAGCCTGTCACAAGTGGTGTCCCACAGGGCTCAGTCCTGGGCCCACTCTTGTTTGGCATCTACTTTTCCAGTACAAGCAAACACAGGAGGGTTATGGCTGACAAAGTTTGCAGATGACTGCAAACTGGGCCATAGTAGAAAACACATCTGACACAGATATCCTTCAGAAGGGTCTCACAGAAACGGATAACTGGTGCCAGAGCCACGGCCTAAAGTTAAATGCCAAAAATGCATAGTCATACCCTTCGGGAAAAACAAGGTTACCCCTAGCTACCAAATAGGTGGCAATCCACTGAGCACAGAAGAAGTTATCAGGGACCTGGGGACCCAGGTTGATAGTAGTCTGTCATTCGACACCCATGTAGCTAAAGTAGTTAGGAAGACCTTCTACATTGCCCACCTTATCATGAAGGGATTCTCATCTAGATCAAGGGAGGTCATAGTCTCCCTTTACTCATCACTCATCATACCAATGATTGAGTACAATGCCCCATTCAGAATGTATCTGACCCGACACTTGCAGCAGCTGGAGAGGCCACAAAAGTTCCTCACCAAAAGGATAAAGGGTCTCAAAAATCTGTCCTATGCTGCCTGACTGAAAGAACTCCAGCTCTATTCAGTCGCACGCTTGCTCAGAGGTGACCTTTGCCTAACATACAAGGCCATGTCAAACCCAGATTTGATGAATATGCTTCACCTCAAAAATCTAGATCCATCAGAGCCACAAGGGAGACTTAAACCTTGACACGGCTATTAATAGGATGTGCTGGAGGGATAGATTCATCACCCAAAGACTCCCTATGCTGTGGAACAAAATCCCGGTACATGTGAGGCAGAGCACCTCGCTGGCCTTGTTCAAGAGAAATCTTGACCAATGGATGGGAGATCGCAGATATACCCCAGGGATTACCTCAGTGTCACTGCTCGACAGAGGCACAGCAAAATAATGGGTATAGTTCCCCATACTAAAGGGGTGGCGTAAGCCACAAAACGATGGGCTAGGCTTGTAAATGCCCTCGGGCAGATAGCCTAGTATGAACCTATGAACCTATGAACCTATGATATATGGAGATTAGCATTTAGTGTTATTTTGAAAGAGTTAGGGTTAGAGATTTGTTTAACTCTCAGCTGTAGTTTATTCCAAGCTTTTGCCACTGAGTAGCTACAGAGGAGTTTACCAATGTTTTTGTTGGGTGCACAAACTTGCAGAAGATGTTGTTGGGAGCTAAGTTGGGCCCAGTTGGAAGTACTGTTATACAATGAGAGGGAAAGCCACAGTAAATGATATTTTCTTCACTGGGATTTCACTCTGTCCTTCTAAAATGACATCAGCAAGGCCAAGACACTAACTATAAAATAAAATGATGCCACCCATGGCAAACTCCATTCAAGGCATTGTGGCAGTAGAACAAATTAGAAAAGACTAATAATAATAATAATTACTTATTATGATGCAGAGGCATTAGTAATACAGAAAAGCTAAGATATGCTGAAAAAGAAGGTTTTTCAGCTTTTGGTCGTCATTTTCTTTTAAAGTTGAAAGTGTGGGAATGGTTTCCTGCTCATCTTCTTATGCATTTATTTACTTTGCAAACAGATAAACAGCTGAAAAATGCACACCAATAACATGATATGTATTGTAACAAACCACGGGAAGAATAGTGCACAACACAGAGTGAACATAGGTCAAAGGTTATTAGTAAAGATCAGTACAGAACAGGGCATTTGATACAGTAACATACAGTCCACAAGTATTTATTTATTTGTCTTTGTTTGCCAAGGTATTGAACTGATCAATATTGACCAATTTCAGGTTCATCACAAAAATACATAAATGTAAGCAATAACAATAGCTCAGACTAGATACATAGAAAAAAGTGTGTATACATTCAAAAGAATACGCACAGTGCAATGTACACTCAAGCAGAGTATAACGTACAATATATACATTAGTTTCTAAGGTAGGTTAATCTTCAGTAAATCTTGAGAGAGGAGAAGCGACTTGACAAACTGATGGGCTATGTGATATGTCCTGTGTTGAAGCCAGATCATTCGGCTTGGATGAAGCAGAGCTTTTTGAGTTGCATTCTGATTTCTTTAATGTCAATGGGGAGAGCTTGCTGAAGAGTAGGTTTATGAGAGTACAAAGCATGTGCAGTGTTGTGAAGTTTGGATCTAGGGGTAATGAGAGTTGGTGTGGTTTGTGAGTAGTATCTCAATTTATATAATGAGTATTTTTTTCATGAAGTCTAGCTGCACAGTGAGTAAATGTCTGCAGCTAGAGTAGTTTGTAGAGTTGGGAATCCTTAAAAGTAGGTTAGAACTTTGTTTTATGGGTAGCGTTTTTTTGTTTTGTTTTTTTTCCTAGGATGATATAGTGATGCTCATCAAACATTTAGTTTATAAAGAATCAGCATATGCTATTAGAGACAGTCTGGAACATGGCAATTATTTTTCTTGGAGGCAGAAACAAAAATTGGGAGTCCATATTCAAGTTGAAAAAGGAGAACTCCTTTGGCAATAACTGCTCTGGCTGGTTGGCATAGAAAAGGATAGCTCTTTTTGGACCAGAAGAGGAGGGAGTTTAATTTAGCTCTTACTTTGTCTGTGTGAAAATGGAAGTTTAAAAAACAATTATAAGAACAAGTATACAGTCTTTTTAAAAATGTTTTCATCTGTTTTTGGTCTTGACACAGAAGAACAATGAGCTTCCCCCTGTGTCCACCCAACCGACAAATTTGGTCCAGTGAGGTAAGGGACTTGGGGAACACTCATTCCTTCTGCAGTGAGAGTGATGCAGTAAAAGTAGCAGCATCATTTATTTCTGGGAACTTGTGTTTAAGCAGAAACAATCACCTGTGTGCATGCCTAGAACCATGCTAAAGGGTTTAGCATACAATAGGCTTCAGCAAGGGTGTGTTACTTCCTCAAGTGATGTAACCCACAGAAAACCATGCCCCATTTAAGTAAGCAATCCTTTGGGTCTCTGGTCTAAATTGAAGAATCTGCCATGAGCATGTGAGCAGGCATTGAATCATTATTTCTCTCTCTTTCCTATTGCCCGCTCCTTCACCATCTGGGCCACTAATCAAACCTAGAGTATCTTTGGGGTAGGCAGGACTTTAGCATTCTATGCCCTAGAGCTGGCTTAGACCAACCATATTACATTAAGGTACTAATATATAGGTTCATAGGTGTGTACTAGGCTAATGGCCCTGGAGCCTTTAAATGAAAATAAAGCATGAAAACAGCCCCGTGAGGCTACATTGTTCAAGGATTTTTGATCACTGAGATTAATATAAATAAGAAATCCCATCAGAGTATTACCTTTAAAAATATTAGTAGTTGGCATATTTAATATACTTAGGAAGCACTTTGTAAACTGTTAGTCACTAGTGTAGTTAAGAATGCATACTTCTGTGACAAGTCTTTGCTTTGGTAATTGAATTACTGAGTCATGTAGTTAGTGAGTGAGTTAGTTGGACTTTATAGAGCAAGACTTGTAGAGAGATTACAAAATATATGTGATTGTGTAATGAGTTTATTACACAATAAGACTACAGTGTCAGTGATACAACAGCTAGAACATTTGCCTTTGGTGCAGAAGGGAGTGGGCTCCATTCCCATACCATGTAGATCTACTGCTGATACTGCAGTGCAACATAAAATATATGTGACTGTGTAATGAGTTTATTACACAATACGACTACAGTGTCAGTGATACAACAGCTAGAACATTTGCCTTTGGTGCAGAAGGGAGTGGGCTCCATTCCCATACCATGTAGATCTACTGCTTATACTGCAGTGCAACATAAAATATATGTGATTGTGTAATGAGTTTATTACACAATAAGACTACAGTGTCAGTGATACGACAGCTAGAACATTTGCCTTTGGTGCAGAAGGGAGTGGGCTCCATTCCCATACCATGTAGATCTACTGCTTATACTGAAGTGCAACATAAAGGGAGATTTGCACTCCTGAGTATACCGGCATTAAACAGAGGTGCCATCTGCTTGAGTTGGTGGTAGCTCAGGTGAATGTAAAAGATCCCATAGCAGCTACTGAAAAGAGTAGGAGTCCTTTATTTATATACCAAAAGAACTCTTATTTAGAAAAATATTTAAATATTTACAGATATTTACAAATGTACAAATATATAGATATACAAATATATTTTTTACATATTAATAATTTGCTTTACTATCATACTAAATTGTCATCCCTATTACACCACACTCTTTTTCATAATCTGACTTTCTTTAATATTGTTGCTAAAATGCATTTAACATTGAACATAATGTAATTTATTGCTGCACAAGACCCTGGTTGAATAAAGAGAGGTTTCATATGATTCCAGTGGCTGGATTTATTTGAAAGTAGATCTTTTTGGGATTTCACAATGGTTTATGTCCTGGCAGCCCTATTACGCTGGTTTGACTGTTTTAATTATAATGTAATTTATTATTTCATTCCATATAGCCCATATAACATAAAATAACTTTTTATCTATTATTTTAACATATTCTTTACTTCTGCGCTTATAATATCCATGTTTATTTTATCCACTTCTTTTATATCTTCAAAAAATCTTCTTTACATACTTTCCCCATAACAATTTTACTCTTTTACATTTCAAAAACACATGCTCTGTAGTTTCAGATTCTCAAAAGCTTGCACGGAGTGTAAGATTGGTACAGGAGCTCAAGCAGGCAATATGTCTGCAGTGCGATCCAGGAACAGCCTGCAGGGGCGTGCACGAGCGCTCCTGCACTAATCCTGCATGGACTAAGCCCTGGTATGCAAATCACCCCATTTGTAGGAGAAATCTATGCAAATGAGGTGATTTTGCAATCCAGGAAGCTTGCAACAGTCCATGCAGGACTAGTGTTATCTGCAGAAATGTACTTGGTTAGTAACCGAGTACATTTCTGCAAAATCCAAAATGGAGCTATGACAGCTCCAAATAAAGGCTGCATATCATGTAGTAAGCATGCCAATGGTGAAGTATAAGGCCATTGGCATTGCAAACATAAAAAAAAAAAAAATACAAAAATCAACTTTTATTTTTTTTAGCCAATCTCAGCTGTTTAAGCGTAGGGCAGCGGCGCGCAAACGGGATCGGTGGAAAATAATAAAATAAACCTAAAATAAGCAGTCTAACTAAAATCACTATTCTGCCATGCAAGTCAATGGCAGGCAGAAGACAACCTGGGCAGTGAGCAGTGGTTGGTAAGGGGTGAGGCTCAGTGTGAGATATGTAACTATGCATTAGCAGGCAATCCTATGCAAATGAGAGGAAGGATAGTGAATCCCAGTTTTCCCCAGCATGTGAGTCAAGTCCCAACAGTGTAAGAGTAGGAATAGCTTGGTGCAAACCTAGGAGTTAGGTGACATCATGGGGTGTGTGTCAGGCATACTGTAAGCAGATTGGAGCCCTGGGGCTCGGGTTTGCTCCTAGCTTAGCACAGCTAAATTAGGGGGGTGTGTCTAAACCTGCTTAACACACTTTACAAAGCCTAAGTGGGTGTGCGTGCTGTGCAACAGGTTTTACAGGAAGAAAAAAGAAGTTAAACCAGGAAATAGCAGCAGTGTGCACATTTGAGCACTCTGTTTGTGCGGCATGCACACGGGCTTAAACAGGAAGGCACTTGGAAGGGAAAACAGCAGTAGCAAGGTAATCAAGGAGAACTAGCTTAGCTGGCAGGTGAAATGTATCAGAATCAGCCAATTACACAGGCAGCAGATCAGCCCAGCCCAGAACACTACTATAAACTATGCAAACACCTTCCTTCTGGTTTTTCCCACACTTTACACTACCGGTGTAAACAAGCAGGGAACTTTTAACACTCACTACAGCAAAATGATAAGGGCTGCAATAGCTATCATACAACAACTTGTGGAAGAGGCTGAGGGTGGTGAGGATATTAATGCTGTCCACCAACCTACAGTGAGGAGACGGAGAAGAGTGTACAGACCCAAGGTAACCTACCAGGGGCTACATGAGCTGGAGATAGTGGAGCGCTATAGGGTGGACAAGGACCTCCTACAGCAAATCATTGAGCTGTGCCTACCACACTTCACACACAGAACTAACAGAGGGGAACCCATCCCATTGGATACCAAGGTATGTGTAGGCCTAAGAATACTAGCTACAAGTACCTTCTAAAGGCCAACTAGGGATATGATGGGGATTTCACAGGCATCAGCATCCAGGGTACTCCACCAGTTCCTGGATGCCATGTCAGCACATGTCGGTGAGCACGTATATTTCCCCAACACCTGTGAGGTGTTGGCCAGTAATATGCAACTGTTCCACCAAATAGCAGAATACCCTGAGGTAGTGGGTGCTATAGACTGTATGCACATATGCATCAAAGCACCACACGGTGAGCGGGGAAGGGTCTACATCAACTGCAAGGGCTTCCCCTCCATCAACTGCTATCTCATGTGCGATGCCCAGGCCATAATAATGAATGTGTGTGCTGGCTGCCCTGGAAGCTATCACGATTCCCACATCTGACATCTGATGCAGCTGTATCAGAGATTTGCCAATGGGGACATCCCTGATGGTCACCTAGTAGAGGATGCTGAATACGCACTGGAGCTGTGGCTGATGACACCCATCAGAAATGCACACACACCTGCACAAGAACTCCATATTGAGGCAGATGCACAGACCAGAATTATAGGACAGCATGTGTTTGGGATGCTGAAGTCACGGTTCCGGTGCCTGGACACATCTGGTGGAGCCTTGCAGTACTCACCAGCTACATGTACCCAAATTGCCCTTGTATGTGCCATGCTACACAATATGATCCTGCAGAAAGGGCTGCAGCAGGAACAGCATGGGGCAGGGCCACACAGCCCCCCACCATTGCCAAGGCCTACACAGGCACAGAGTGACTCAGAGGAAGAACAACCTGAGCCTGCCCCAGTAGGCAGAAGGAGGCAAGCCCAGTATGCCCTAGCCTTGGCAAAGAGGCAACGCATAGCACATACACAAACACAGGAGGGATCCAGGGAATAACACCTTTCTCTGACTCTCACATACAGTAAAAGGAATGCCAAACATTACACTACCTGTGCCTAACCATGTGTAGGGAGTGTACTATGTGCATCCAACATAGGCAGCCCTGCAGCACCACCCTCAATACTTGGACACCCACAAGGTAAATGACTCACACATGCTAGTCGGGGGGCGGGGGTCACACACCCATCAACAGTCACATCCAGCAGGACAGGTGTAGAAAAACACAAACAAAGGTTGTGCTATGGCCTCTGAATGAGGCATATGGGTAATCTCCTCCCAGGCCTACACAGACAGACTACAACAGATCGGACAGTGGGATGTCAGTTCTGAAGGGTAGGACGTCAGAAACTAATATGTAGGTAATTAAAAGCTAAGATCTGTAGTACACCAGTATGCCTCTAGTCAGCATGATAGGTAAGACTACAGACTGAAATGGAGTACCCAACATACCAGTACAGTCCTAGCAAATGTGTACAAGTGTCAGGTGCACCCCCCATCCGATGTAGAAATGTAGCTACAGTCAGGTGTGCCCCACAATCCTGTGCAGAAATGTAAAAATAGTCAGGTGTGCCCACCCAGCCTATGTAGAAATGTTGTAACAGTCAGGTGTGCCTCTCTCCAATCCTGTGTAGAAATGTAGAAATAGTCAGGTGTGCTTCCCATCCTATGCAGAAATGCAGTAACAGTCCATGCCAAATGATTGATGGATACCCTGCAGAGACTGCATGCTACCTGTAGGTGTACAACACAAAGAACAGCACTGCAGTACAAACTACCTGGACTCGATCCACACATTCAGTACAGACGGCCATACTGGGCATGCCCAAACACTTAGAGAAATGAAGGCAATGTCAGTCAACAACATACTGAAAGGTCATACTGGGCATGTTCACACACTTAAACACAAGAAGGCCATGTGGACCAGGCATATCTGGCAGCTGCAGATGTTAATGCAGATACTCCTCAGTATGCACACTCATGCTTTGCACACACAGTGGATAGGAATACAAGCATATATGTAAGGGCAACACACTTTCCCTTGGAACTAGACACACTATAATAAGCCAAAGGTAGACATACATAGATGTGTGGAAGAGGATGACTGTGACAAGGAGCCATCCAGGCCTGTTGGACCCAGCACACAGCCAAAGGGCCACAACCACACAAGGGTCAGATGTCACTCACTGCAGATACTAGCCACCGGTATCTGTCAGCATTACAGAGCATGTGGTGCACGTGCCAGTTGTGCAATATGACTGTTCAAGGAAGTAGTCATTTAGCAGCTATATACACGTATCTGTGAAATATGACCTAGGTTGTGCCTGCATGTGGCGTGTCAACCCCTAGATGAATGGGTTATGGCCCATGCACATACACTGCCCTCCCCATAGCCCCACTATGACAAGCCTGCTGAAGTCATCCACTGTGAAATACACCTTTGGGAAAGTTGTATCCCAGTAATCTCTATGGCGCATCCCACACCTGTGTAAAGCTGTCATGTGATTGAATAGTTAGGTAGAAGTTCTAACCCCAGCCTTGGCAAGTTTGTGTGTGTGTGTGTGTGTGTGTGTGTGTGTGTGTGTGTGTGTGTGTGTGTGTTGTGTGCATGTGTGTGCATCTGTCTGTGAAGAAAGCAATGCTTTTTATGGTAGTCACACCACCTACAATTTAAATGCTCTACTTTGGTAAGGCTGCTGATGTTATCCATTTAGAAATACATTTAGTATACAGCTCAGCAAGCTCCTGCCTGGTGCCCTGCAGAGTTCTACAGCAGCAGAGAGACAAAAAAGAGACTTTGGAGTGATTAAGTATCATTTTTCTGCATATTCCTGCTGCCTTTAGCTAATTCCACCTAAAACGCCAATTTTCTACAGTTTCTGTGATTTAAAAAGCTTGTTTCAGCTACATATTGTACTTATTTTACTGCTTGCACTTTAACAAAGTCATTTTAGTGTTTAAATTACCTGTTTAACTGTTGTATGCTACACACTCAAGTGTGATAGCCATTTCTGTGCATTTAAATTGTTTTTTTTTGTTGTATCTGCTTTATTTTCTGAAAGAAACAAACAAAAAAAAAATACTTGTTTTCCCACCTTTCTAAGCTAGTATGGTCCAGTTTTCAGGTTAGTGCTGATTTCAGGGCTGTGTTACAAATTTCTGTGTTTGCCCATATTTTACTTGGATATAAGGACGTTTGTCTGTTCACTATGAGAGAGGAAGCTTTTAGCAGCCTATCTGTCCCTGGAGGAGTGGTTTCAGCCCAGAAATTGGTAGTTTATTGGCCATTTTGGGCTAATTTCTATCTCTTCCATTTCCCTGCTATAAAACCTGCATTTGAAAAATTTTTGTGCTAGTATACAGCTCAGCAAGCTCCTGCTTGGTGCCCTGCAGAGTTCTACAGTAGCAGAGAGACAAAAGAGAGACTTTGGAGTGATTAGGTATCATGTTTCTGCATATTCTTGCTGCCTTTAGCTAATTCCACCTAAAATACTGATTTTCTAGAGTTTCTGTGATTTAAAAAGCTTGTTTCAGCTACATTGTGTACTTATTTTACTGCCTGCACTTTAACAAAGTCGTTTTTGTGTTTAAATTACATGTTTAACTGCTGTAGGCTACACACTCAAGTGTGATAGACATTTCTGTGCATTTTAAGTGTTGTTTTGATTGTATCTGCTTTATTTTCTGAAAAAAAAAACAAACAAACAAAAATACTTGTTTTCCCACCTTTCTAAGCTAGTATAGTCCAGTTTTCAGGTTAGTGCTGAATTCAGGGATGTTTTATAAGTTTCTATGTTTGCCCATACCTTACTTGGATAGAAGGAAGTTTCTCTGTTCACTGCGAGAGAGGGAGCTTTGAGCAGCCTATCTGTCCCTGGCGGAGTGGTTTCAGCCCAGAAATTAGTTTATTGGCCATTTTGGGCTAATTTCTATCTCTTTTATTTCCCTGCTATAAAACCAGCAGTTGCAAGGTTTTTGTGCTAGTATATAGCTCAGCAAGCTCCTGCCTGGTGCCCTGCAGAGTTCTACAGCAGCAGAGAGACAGAAGAGAGACTTTGAAGTGATTAAGTATAATTTTTCTGCATTTTCCGGCTGCCTTTAGCTAATTACGCCTAAAATGCCAATTTTCTAGAGTTTCTGTGATTTTAAAAGCTTGTTTCAGCTACATATTGTACTTATTTTACTGCCTGCACTTTAACAAAGTCATTTTTGTGTTTAAATTACCTGTTTAACTGTTGTAGGCTACACACTCAAGTGTGATAGCCATTTCTGTGCATTTAAAGTGTATTTTTGATTGTATCTGCTTGATGTTCTGAAAAAAAACAAACAAACAAAAAAAATACTTGTTTTCCCGCCTTTCTAAGCTAGTATAGTCCAGTTTTCAGGTCAGTACTGAATTCAGGGCTGTGTTACAAGTTTCTGTGTTTGCCCATACCTTACTTGGATAGAAGAAAGTTTCTATGTTTACTGTGAGAGAGGGAGTTTTGAGCAGCCTATCTGTCCCTGAAGGAGTGGTTTCAACACAGAAATTAGTAGTTTATTGACCATTTTGGGCTAATTTCTATCTCTTTCATTTCCCTGCTATAAAACCCGCATTTGCAAGGTTGTTTGTGCTAGTATAGAGCTCAGCAAGCACCTGCCTGGTGCCCTGCAGAGTTCTACAGCAGCAGAGAGACAGAAGATATACTTTGGAGTGATTAAGTATCATTTTTCTGCATTTTCTTGCTGTCTTTAGCTAATTCCACCTAAAACGCCGATTTTCTAGAGTTTCTGTGATTTAAAAAGCTTGTTTCAGCTACATATTGTACTTATTTTACTGCCTGCACTTTAACAAAGTCATTTTTGTATTTAAATTACCTATTTAACTGTTGTAGGCTACACACTCAAGTGTGATAGTCATTTCTGTGCATTTAAAGTGTTTTTTGATTGTATCTGCTTTATTTTCTGAAAAAAAAAATATATACATATATATATATATATATATATATATATATATATATATATATATATATATATATGTATACTTATTTTCAGCCTTTCTAAGCTAATATCGTCCAGTTTTCAGGTTAGTGCTGAATTCAGGGCTGTGTTACAAGTTTCTGTGTTTGCCCATACCTTACTTGGATAGAAGGAAGTTTCTCTGTTCACAGTGAGAGAGGGAGCTTTGAGCAGCCTATCTGTCCCTGGAGGAGTGGTTTCAGCGCAGAAATTAGTAGTTTATTGGCCATTTTGGGCTAATTTCTATCTCTTTCATTTCCCTGCTATAAAACCCGCATTTGCAAAGTTTTGCATGCTGGGCAGCGCCAGTTAGCTAGGGTATAACTATTCCCAGCTCCACAAAGTCTACTCTTCAGTTTTTCCCTTGGAACTAGACAAACTTTCAACTTAAGCACTCAAACCATTCACTTTTCATACCGGCACTTGCTCAAAACTCATAGCAAGCACTAATAAACCTTAGCACTAGACCCCCCTATACTGTAGAGAAGGACAAGGCTCTCTATTCGACCTTACAAGCCAATCAGTAAAACAGTTCACTGTACCTATCCAGGCATGTCCAAAGGGCAGTTTCAGGTGTACTCTCTGGTCCAACTGGTGAATCTGGGCATTTTGAGGCAATGTTACAATTGCCTCATGTACACAAACAGCCCTCTCCTCCTTCGACCAAACACTAATACATGCAAGAGATGCAATTATACAGCCAAACTGGAGGCTAAGCTCTCTCAACCCAAGACTGGACCAGGCAGTCAAGAGGAGAAGGGGATTACTTGCATCACGCCACCAGACTCACATAGACCTATGAAACCAGCACCGGCAAAAAACACACATAAATAAATGAAAACATACTCAGAGGCTCTAAGTAAAAATCTGCAGAAGCAACAGAGACCTCCAAAGCAGACATCCAAGCAACCTACACCCCCAACACAAACCATGAAACACATACTTCACAAAACCAGTGTGCTGCACAATCATAGCCCTTAAGGCAAAATAACATACCCAACCCACTAGTAATAGGTGACTCTGTAGTTAGGCACACTGATGTCCCACTCACTAGTCTGAATAAGGAGAAGGTTACTGTTAGCTGCCTGTCAGGTGCCAGGATCTTCCACATAACACAAGCACTCAGGTCACTCCAGAACAAGTACAAATATGACTCTATCATTGTCCATGTTGGTGTGAATGACCTGAGCTGTACCTCGTTTGACTACAAACTGATCACGTAGCCCATGCCAGTATGACCCTGACCCTGAGTAGCATCCTGCCCTCACCAAGAATGATACCACGGTATAGAGAAAAAATTATCAATTTCAACAACTTGCTAAGCTTCTAGTGTCATTCAAAGGGGATCCAGTGTCTGTCAGCCTGGGATGACATGCTCGACAAGCCACACTGCTTTGCTAGAGACAGCTTGCACCTGTCACCTTTAGGCTTTTGAATACTGGTCAAGGCTCTTGCCACCCCCATAGTGCCTTTTTTTGGCAAGGCTCAAAAGACAAACCCACCGCCGTAAACAGCGCAAGTAACAAAAAACTGAGGGTAATGCTACTCAATGCCAGAAGTCTAAACCTCAAAATGCACGCACTCAAGGCACTCCTCAGTATGGAGAAAATCTATACATGTGCAATAACATAAACCTGATTTAAGGCTCCAGAGAGCACCCCAGCACTACCAGGCTACAACTCATACCATACATTTCAACCACAAAACCCAGACCAAAATACAAAAGGTGGGGGAATATCCATATTCATCAAGGATCCCCACACCTCCAGGTAAGTGGTACAGCACAATGCTTCAGAGATCATCCATGTGCAACTAACAATGGGCAAAACTGCTATTCAAATTATAGCTTGCTACAGATCACCCACCATGTCCCAGGACCCCCACTCCACATTCCTGGAAACACTGGGAAACATAAAGGTCCTACCAAACACCCTGATATTGGGTGATTTCAATTACCCAAACATTAACTGGGAGAACTACTCAAGTACAAACTCCCTTGCCCAACATTTCCTAGAATTTATAAACTCAAATGCCCGGGATCAACTGGTCAACACCCCCAGCCGAGGTGACAACATACTGGACCTGGTCATCACCAACATGGGCAACCGGTGTTCCACACTGGAGGGTAACCCCACGCTGGTTAGATCTGACCACTCCCCGTCAAAGAAACCACTCTGAAAAACTTTTTAAAAGCAAACTTCATGTTACTTAAGACCGAGCAGGGAAGTTTCAAAGTCCCCATGCTAAAGGATAACGCTGTCCAAGCTGCAAAATCCTTTACTTATGCACTCTATGGGCACCTACAAGAATGCATGGATCATGCTATCCCAAACAAAACCAAGACTCACTCCTCCAAGAAAAGGAAACCAGCCTGGTGGACCCCTGCCATAAACAAGCTATACAATAGAAGAAGGAAACTAGTACAGAAAAGAGTAAAATCCCAAGAAGGGATGACATCCATGATCAGTATCAGGAAGAAACTACATTCCCTCATAAAATCATCCAAGGCTAGCTTCAAAAGAAAAATTGCCATGGACTCCAAAGATAACCACAAGGCATTCTTTAGCTATGTCAAGAATCTAAGTGGCAATTCTCAGATCTGCAGTTAGTGCAGAATGGCACAAAATACACTAAACCGACCAATATAGCCAACATCCTGGAAGACAGGTTCAGTGCAAACTTCACCCCCCCTTTCACCCCGAAAAGGGCCCATAACTATACCAGAAGAATGTAGTGCCCCTGAAATCACAGACAGTCAGGTTAAAACAGCCCTCTCCAAAGCCAAAAACGCAGCATCAATGGGACCGGATGGTGTCCCAGGCTGCATCCGACATGAGCTCAAAGATGAACTAACCCCTCACCTAAACACACTGTTTAAACTCAGCCTCTCCACAAGCTACATGCCCACAGAGTGGCACACAGCAATGGTTATTCCACTCCACAAAGGTGAAAGACTCTGAGAACTATCGCCCTATAAGCCTGACTAGCTTGTTCTGCAAAGCTATGCGGCACATCATCATGGATCTCATTAACAGAGACATTGGAAACCTCCAAACACTGGACCCTACCCAGTTCAGCTTTGCTAAGGGCAGATCATGCCTACTAAACCTGGTGGACTTCCTTGAGACAGTTACCAAGGCTATAAACGAGGGAAAGGTGGTCCACACAGCCTACCTAGACCTTGCAAAGGCCTTTGACACCATTCCCCACTCAGGTATTATAGACAAGCTCACCAGCCTGAACATAAACCCCTACGTCACGAGATGGGTTGCCAACTGGCTCATGGACAGAACTCACATGGTAAGAGTTAAGGGAGCTAGGTCTGATTCTAAACCGGTTACAAGTGGCATTCCCCAGGGCTCAGTCCTAGGACCCCCTCCTGTATGGCATATACTTCTCAGAGGTACAGGCAAGCACAGGAGGACTATGGCTGACCAAGTTCACAGACGACTGCAAACTAGGGGCTATAATTGACTCTCTGGCTGACAAAGACATCCTCCAAAAGGGTCTGACTGAGACAGATACCTGGTGTCAAAATCATGGCCTCAAGCTAAATGCCAAAAAGTGCATAGTCATCCCCTTTGGAAAAAACAAAGTACCCACAAACTACCACATAGGTGGTAGCCTCCAGAAATACGGAAGACATAATAAGGGATCTGGGGACCCAAGTAGATAGTAACCTCTCCTTTGATAATCACATTGCCAAAGTGGTAAGAAAATCCTTCTTTGTGGCCCACCTAATCACAAAAGGGTTTGCATCTAGATCGAAAGAGGTCATTCGGCCACTCTATGCATCACTCATCAGACCCATCATAGAGTACAATGCCCCATTTGGGATGTACCTTACAAGACACCTGCAGCAACTGTAAAGACCGCAGAAGTACCTCACCAGGAGGATCACTGGCCTCAAGCAGTTGCCCTATGCAGCTCGATTGAAGAAACTCCAGCTGTACTTGGTTGCATACCACCTACTCAGAGGTGATCTCTGCCTGACATACAAGACCATGTCCAACCCAGAATTGATGGACATGCTCCACCTAAAGAAAACCATATCCCCTCGAGCCACACGCTCCAGGGATCTAAGCCTCACCACAACAACAAATAGGATGTGCTGCAGGGACAGATTCCTGTCCCAAAGACTTCCCATGCTCTGGAACAAGATTCCAGTCTACATTAGGCAGAGCTCCTCGCTAACCCTCTTCAAGAGAAACCTTGATGAGTGGATGGGAAACAGAAAGTTTACCCCAAGGATCACTTCAATAGCTCTGCTGGGCAGAGGCACAGGAAACTAATCTAAGGGGGCGTTGAAAGCCAACACATTCCGGCTAGGCTTATAAATGCCTTCGGGCAGATAGCCTAGTACCTACCGATGAACCTATGAACCTATCTCTGGGAAGGTTGTAGCCCAGTAATCTGCATACAGCGTGCCATAACTGTGTACTGCTGTAGTGTGATAGAATAGTTAGGTGGTTGTTCTAACCCCAGCCCTGGAAACTGTGTGCATGTCTGTCTGTGTAAAAAGCAATGCTTTTTAGGGTAGTCACACCCCCTACAATTTAAATGCTCTACTTTGGTAAAGCTGCTGATGTCATCCACCTAGAAATACACTTCTGGGAAGGTTGTGTCCCAGTAGTCTCTGTGGCATGTCCCATAACTGCATACTGCTGTAGCGTGCAAAATTAGTTAGGTAGATGTTCCCATCCCAGACTTTGCAAGTGTGTGTGTCTGTGTCTGTCTGACCCTGCCTTTGTAGACAGCAATGCTTTTTAGGGTAGTCACACTCTGTACAATTCATATGCTCTACTTTGGCAAGGCTGTTGATGTCATCCACCTAGAAATACACCTCTGGGAAGAACGTAGCCCAGTAATCTCTGTAGTGTGTGCCATAACTGCAAACTGCTGTAGTGTGATATAGACCTCTGTTGGGGTTCTATACCCACCCATGTTGGTTGTGGATCTATTGTGTGTGTTTCAATGTGTGTGTAGGGAGCAATGCATCTTAGGCTAGTCACACTCAGTACATGTCAAATGCTCTACTTTGGCAATCCTGCTGATGTCATTCATTGTGCAATACACCTTTGGGGAAGGAGTTCTCCAGTAATCCCCGGGGTGTGTCCTATAACAGCTCCATGCTGTCGTGTGATATAGACCTCTGTTAGGGGTTCTATACCCACACATGTCTGTTGTAGATGTTTTGTGTGTATTCCAATGTCTGTGTAGGGAGCAATGCAGCTTAAGCTAGTCACACTCGGAAAATGTCAAATGCACTACTTTGGCAATCCTGCCGATGTCATGCATTGTGCAATACACCTTCGGGGAAGGAGTTCTCCTGTAATCCCAGTTGTGCATCCTATAACAGCTCCATGCTGTAGTGTGATATAGACCTCTGTTAGGGGTTCTATACCCACATATGTCTGTTGTGGATGTTTTGTGTGTGTTTCAATGTCTGTGTAGGGAGCAACGCATTTTAGGCTAGTCACACTCAGTACATTTCAAATGGTCTACTTTGGCAATCCTGCTGATGTCAGCCAAGGTGATATACACTTTTGGGGAAGGAGTACTCCAGTAATCTCTGTGGGACATGCTATAACTGTGTAGTACTGTAGTGTAATAAGCTAGTCATGTAGGGGTTCTACTCCCAGACATGACAGGTGTGTGTGTGTGTGTGTGTGTGTGTGTGTGTTTGTAACTCATATCCTGTGATTGTGTGACACCTACGCCCAATGTAGAGTGGATTTTGCACATTTCTTATATGGTGGCCCTAGTATATATCACAATGTCCACTGTACAGGGATAACAGATGTGAAATAGCCGAGAGGCTGGGGTGCAAATCCATACCCACACATGTGACATCAAGGCCAGGTAATCACAGTTAGCAACCCCAGTATTACCCAGAGCACATACTCAACCCATGTCTCATACATACACACACACACACACACACACACACACACACACACACACACACACACACACACACACACACACATTGAGGCAACAGCCAATATGTGTGTAGTGCACTGCATATTGGTGACTGATAGTAACTATGGAGTGAATGCAGTGGCCTACAGAGGGCATGGCACCCTGTCCATCTGTCCAATAGGTGCATACATGCAGATAGTGCACCTTCCCCATGTTCCCCACTGGACACCTGTAATACTTGTGGTGCTATCACATGTGACCCACAAGGGACTAACCATGCCTTAAAATATGCCCTTTATGGACAGATGCCACTGACACCAGGGAATGTCGTTAGCACGCTATCAATGTAGGTGCAGGGGTAACCTGCTGTCCATTACCAGTTCCTGCCACAGGTGGCCAAGACAGGGACATCTGATGATAATCTGTGTACACAACATGGGCCCGACACCCCAGGTACAGTTCCACATGTCACTGCACATGCATGTGGGAGGTGTGTACATCCCAGACACTGTCCATGTCATGGACTAAGGAACACATACATGGCAAGTGATGCACAGCACTGACCACATGCAATAGTCACCCAGGTGACTGGATGGTGGATACAATACCCACCTGTGTGGGCAAATGCAGAAACCACAGTCCTGAGCCACAATGCAGACCATTGTCATGTGGCCCAATGCCGATGTATACCCATCACCTAGCCTTGTATAGCCATCTGGCACAATCGACCACCACATACCCATGCAGAAATGCACCCATGCATGTCAGTACTGGCACCCTGTGTGTGTTTGTGTGTGTGTTGTATGATGCATATAATCACAACCACACTTGCTACAACCTCCAGTGGCATACTGAAGCATGCTGTCTGATGCCAGACACCTCGCCATACCTTTTGCCCATATAACCTCCATATGACCCATGTGGTGCATGTGATACCTGCACTGTAATGTGTTGTGGCAATCTCACTAGTGATGAGCTGTATCCCTGGCCCTGCCAATTGTGTCAATGTGTGTGCGTCCCTGTGAGAATGTGGCTGGGTTGACACTGGCACCTGCTCATGCAGACAGGCATGAGTACTTCACCTACTGTAGAGCTACCATATTCCTGTTGCAAATGTCACTCACCATCACATATATGTTCTGAGGACTCCACAACAGGTAACCTATGTGGTACATCCAGTAACTGCATAGGACTGTGATAGCACTACATAGTCATCAAGGGTTTGATACCCTGTGCTGGTAGGTGTGTGACACAAACATGCTTAGGTTTTACTCTCCCACCCCTCCCTGATTTATCAATGCCTCTGTCTGCCTCTCTCACTCTCTCACTGGTGGATGGGGAGGCCTACACCTGCTTTTATTAGGCAGCAGCATGTACATTTTAATTGATGCTCATGATCAACTGATGGCCTTTGCACAAATTGCAGCCCTCCCCTAGCTGATTGCATGTTGAACAGCTGTGGTAACATTCCCATAGCCAATTAAATGGAAACACACTCCAATATCTAAGAACATCATGTTGGTGTTGGCCATTTTCATTCACTGTGAGCAGGAACTAGATCTGTTGTTTGGCAAACAGCATCTCAGATGGATTGGGGATTCACCTCTAACAACATACACTGTGGAAACAGAGCAATATACAGGAGGAGATGTGCCTGACCTAACTACAAACTGTAAGTGCTGCTATACTGCATTTGGAGTAATGTTGGTTTAACAGTGTGTGCGTGTGGATATGGCTGTCCTACATGTTTTAATACCTGCCATGTCAGTTCTATGTTTATGAAGAATCCCCATCTGTAGGGTCATCTGCAGACTGGACAGTGTGTTGTGCCTTTGGTTTCATGTGTTACCCACAGAGCATCTATCTGTGAACTGCAGAAGATAGTGTGAGGATTGCAGTCTGTAGATGGTGCAAGCCGTGACAGTTACTGACCTCATATCCCTCATAGGACATATGTTGCAACAAACCCTGTTACAACAGTAAATGTATGAGGTTATCACAGCAACATGTCAATATTGGCCCTGTGTACGTGCTTCCAGCCACAACTTTGTCAACCTTTGTGCATATGTCGTGCATTAAGAGGTGCATATGTGCTGTCCACCATCATTAGTATTATCATATCTGATAACAAGCCAGTGAGATATCAGACTGCTACACATGTTATGTACTGTAGGGGTTGTATTTGATGACATGACCTGGACATTCTGTGGTTGTTTGTACAGTACTAAGGTCTGTGTACTTATGGTGAATGCCGACAGTGTGTGTATTGTTAATATGCACCTTGGCCTGTGTACAGACTGTGGTAGATGTCATCATCCTAGGTCCAATCCTATCTGATGTTACATGCTGCTCCATTGTATGTTACCATATTGGCTTACATGTTTGTAGGGCCATACAGACACATGTCCCATACCACAGACGGCCATCAGACCACATTGTGTAGCAGCCCAGTATATGTAGGGTTAGTGTGTGAGTGGCACATATGAGGATGGTGTTGAACAGATAGTCCATATACTGCAATATTATGCTAGCTTACCATATGTGGCTGTGGCTGTGTTCACATTGGTTGTGGTTATGCACTTTCACACAGGTGTATCTTAACCTGTGCTGTGACATGCCTGTAGAGCCTGCTATATATGCAGGTACATGTGCATTCCCCCATAGGAGATGTAGGCCAGTGTTCAGACATTGTTACATGCCTAGCAGCTTAGTGTACTTGCCCAGCGAGGTGTCATGTTCAGATACTTGTCAGATGTACTGCTGCCGGACCTCCCTTAACAGTCATGTATGTCAGACAGAGAGGTGGGATGCTGTACAGATGTATGTCAATATCTAGTGGGTAGTATGTGATCACCATGGAACTTCTGTACCAGCAGTTATTATGTGTCAGGACAGACAGAGGTGTGTGAATGCATAACCTATGGGGGTGAATGTATGCCAGTCATTATGTGTTATACCCATCTACATGGCTGTTAACATCCATATTGTCAGGCTTGGTCCACATGTTCTGCACTAAGGGGTTCTATGTATACCTCTGGACTGTACAGAGTGTGTCAGAATGTCCACATCTATTGGCCAATATCTCTGCTGTAGTCCACAAGAGCATTAGGTGCTTGCAGCGGTACTGTACTATGATGTCCTTAGGATGTCTGTCAGTAGCCAATAGTGCACATGTGAAAAGCAGATGTGACCTCCCACATACACCATGTCTGTGAAGACAATCCCTATTACAGTAGCAATAGTCTGCTAATATACCTGCTGTACATGCCTGACATCCCCTTGCACTATGAAGGTGGGACTATGGGGGCTGAGGTAGGGCTACACCGCATGTTATGGACATATGGTGATTATATATGTACATATGATTATCCAGATATCTATATAGATAATTACACATGTACATATCAACATATATAGATGGGTGTGTATATGTACATAGATATGTATATACACACCCAGATATATACATATACAGAGCAGTATATGTCTACACATATACAGATAGAGATACATATGCACATATATGTATACCATGCTGCCATGCCTGCCAGCAGTCCATTGCTGTTGTATCCCCAACACATATGGTGGGGCTGGGGCCATATATGTGTGGGCTTCACCTACACAATACATGTGTGCCCATATGCACTCCAGAGGCCAGTGTATGTAACAGTGGTATATGGCCCTGTATTATTGAGTCTAGGAGGGATGCACCATACATAACCTAGGCTGTTACAACATGTGGGGGTATCAGGAGTGAGCTGCCTTAAGGTATCTGGATGTACAGTACCAAACATGTCACCTATCTTGACATTACTTACATAAAATGGGTTACTGCAGGCCTACTGCCTCCTGCCATACAGACTGTTCCATTTGCCAGGGTGCCTGTGATGGTATCAGTTATGCCTTGTTATGTAGCAGTTACATCCCATTTGGTCATCTGAAGTCTTTACCACCTAGTGACTGTGTACAGAGTGTAGATAGAGGCTGCTGGACTATACACCTGCATCACTTACTGTTGATTGTGTGTTATCCTGTGGCCCAGTCTGTCTTTACTAATGTACGAATTGAAAGGCTTGGCCTGGACAGCAACAGCTGTGGACCTTTCCAGACTACTGTATTAGTGTAACTGTTTCACAGTTGCATTACTATGTTGATATGGATGTCAGTGTCTGAACAGCTATATAACATGGCATATAAACCTGTAATAGTACACAAATAAAGGTATTCCATGCCTGCAAACTTGTGTGTGGTGTTTATCCTATGACTTCTCTGTGGGTATATGTTGCAGACAACGAATGCCATTTGTATGGGTAGCTCATCCAGTGTCCAGTTGTTAGGGTGTTAACTGTAGGCATAGTGGCTGTACCATATTGCGTGCACCTACTACATACGTATCTTACTGTACATATCTCCGCATGTGTATGTGTAGTCACATGTATAGCTATATATATGTGTGTGTGTATATATATATATATATATATATATATATATATATATATATATATATATATATATATATATATATATATATATATATATATATATGTAGCTGCATATATGTGTCTGTGTATATGTATCCTGGGGATGTTGATAGCTTCTGCATTTTACATTTCCTATGTGAGCGAGACTGTACTGCATGATATGTTACGAATACCAGCCTGACATCATACAGGTGGGATGTAGTACTGTTAACATAATGTGCCCATGTCGTGTAAGGTCCTGGTTATGGGATCTGCAACACTTGGTAGTGTATTGCAGGGTGGACGTGTTTGGCTGTGGGGGGGGGGATGCCAATTCATACAAGACGTATATTGTTTGAGGCCTTTCATCCCCATTAATGGTTCATGTGGACATATATCTTGCTGTTAATCTACCATTGCTATCTGCAGATGTATGGCCATATATACCTATATAGGTATATATATATATTTGCTTACATATTTATAACTATGTTTGTATATACCTACAGAGATATATATCTGTGTACATATATGTAACTTGCTGTGTATATGTAGAAATATAGGTGTTGACATATATATGTGTAGATGTAGGCATTTGCATGTATATATGTTCATATATATTGATATATATGTATATATTTCTAAACAAATATATATATATATATATATATATGTTGTATCTGTTAAGATATTAATATATTTACACACACACATACATCTAGATGTTGGTATACATTCTCTGTACTGTTGCATGACTGGGCTGGATGTTATGTTTCTGGAAACATCAGATTTATGTATATCTGGCATGACTTAGTGGTAAATCACTTTGTGTATGGTGTGCATGGTCCTGTTTTCGAGCCTTGCAGAGGCCGTTTATTTTGTTGCTGGGCAGAACGCAGGCCGTTGGATACATTGTGATTAAGGCACTTTAAAGCAGTTGTAAGCAAGTTTGCATGGGTTTGCGCAGAGGTAAGTTCTGCTAACTTCCGGTTACAGTTTCTTACACTCAGCTTCTAAATTGCTTAACGTGTGTAGGCAGAGCTTACCCCCACGCAAACAGGCTTAAACCTGCTTACTGCTGCTTTAAAGTGCTTACTCAAGCTTACCCCCATGCTAATTTCTTTAAAAGAAAAGAAAAAGGGGTTGATAGGAAAGTGGTGAAAAAAGGGGCACAAAGAGGGAAAGCCAGTAGGGAAAATAGCTAGGGATGTGCAGGAAGGGTGTAGTGAAGGTCCATAGCTGCCCATTTCTTCTACAGCAACAGCTGTGTATATACACTTAATTTGGATGTAGATTTGGACACTCAAACCCCTGGGTGGGGGTGAGGACAACAATAAGTCGTAATGCCAATTAGACCAGATTACATGTGTACAGTGGACACGTGTGCGAAATGGACAGCTATGTATGGGGCGAGATTTATTTTGGGGAACAGACTGCCTTTTTTTCAGGTGAGAGTGGGATGTTGGGGAGGGGTATAGGTATATTTGTGGAGGTAGGTTAGGTAGGTTAACAGACAAGACAAACAAGATGCATACAGAGGCGGTATATGGCACATGTGGGGGGTAAACACCTTGGACAGGGAGGGGTGTTTGGAAGTTGTAAGCCCCTGAGCCACCAATTGGGACTGAGGTCCACACCCATGGGCAGTTACGACTACACCTTCACATCCCCAAAGGTGGCTGTACTGGGACTGGGTAGGAGGGGCAGGCTCACCCTCTAATTGCGACATGTGGCCCTCAAGCTGGTATAGCTTGTCTCAAATCCCTATGTTGAGCTCACTACGCACCACGGCCTGGACCTGATGGCAGGTGACAGGTACCTCTCCACCCCCGCTCCCATTGGGGGTGAGCCCCCATCATCTGCAGTGGTTCCACCCAAAGGTGGTGCAGGCCCAGTGGAGGAGGAGGTCCCAGGCTGGATCCAAGACATGCTGGTGCCCGGTGCCATGGCCACCTGAGGTGGGACAGGTGGGTCCACTGGGACCGGCCTTCCCATACGAGCTATGGTTTTGCGGTTTTAAGAAAGATATCAGTTAGTAATAGTCAACAGCATTCAGGATTAGTTATAACAGCATGCATAGGTATTCCCATTAACCCAAGACACCAGATTTACAACAGGTGCACAGCGAGCAGAACCCATGCATATATGGGACAACAATGGCCATTACAACAGCATGCAGGTTTCATTGATGGCAACAGGCCACCAATATGGGAGTATTTTAACATGGCACATGCATAGAACCAAATGTGAATATTTATAAACCAATAGGACATATGTCCCAACAAAAGCCTGAAGTGTACACGTACCCATTGAGGTGTGTAATTAGGTTATTGTAGCACATATGGTGGGGGTGAGAGAGAGGTCAATTAACAACTAATATATCCCTGTAGTTTTCACAGCTTTCTTAGTCACTGCAGTGATCTGTCCCTTACATGTATTATTACACTACCCAATGTCCTTACTTTGTACAATGGTATGTTTGTAGATTAGTATATACGTGGACTGTGTCTTACGTATAGTCTGTGCCTCTTACCTGTTATAGCTGTTGAGAAAATCATTGTTAACACTACCTGACGATTTCTACACATACTCCCAGATTCAATGCTTGTAGACAGGTATATAAGTGAACTGTGTTGTACCTACAGTCTACACTTGTTATAGCTGTGGAGAAGATCTTTGTTAACACTACCTGACAAATTCTTCACATACTCCCAGATTCCATGCTGATGTTATACACATACCTAACAATCTGTTATTGCACACAGTCTGGTCAAGGCTTCACAGGATGGAGGTGTTAATGTGATATATTTTGAGAATTGCTGTCATACACTTTGGGTGAGATGCTACAATGTCAGGTTTGTTTTCATATACATTCTCTGACTATGTACAGGTCTGACTATCAGTTATATGTCAGTAAAATCTGCCTACATTTCTTGGATCATCACACTGATTTGTCAGGGGAACAGGTTACCAGGCAGCAGATTTGGGCCATTTATCTGGACATGCTGGACAGATCAGAACAGTTGAGGGATATGACTATGCATACAGCTTACTACCTGAACATTCTGCCGCAGTCTGTAGAGTTGATGGTTATGATTATGCTTACAAAGTACTATCTGAACATTCTAGCAAATTTCGTACAGTTGTTGGGTCTAATTATACATACAGCTTTCTATCTGAACATTCTCACAAACTCTGTACAGTTGTGGGTTATGATTATATGTACAACTTACTACTACTCCCGGGATTCAAACCCCTGCTGTGTGTGGTAAAAATATTACAGTTGACATCACAGTACACTGTGCTATCAGGAAATTGGTGTGAAAAATTCCCATGTTTTCTGTCTAAGTCTCCCTCACTTGTACAATATGACTGACCTCTTGGGACTTCCAACATTGTTATACTCAACTTCCTACACATTTTATCTGTGTTTAGCAGTGTGGGTAACACTGCTTAATACAGCAGTACTATTTATAGAATGCATCACTGCAACAACATATGACAGCAGAATGTCCACAAGCACACCAGGGGTTATACTTTTATTCACAAGATATTACACCTTTATTTATACACAACCTGTATGACAGTCTTCCTGCCATATTGTCTAGTTTATTCAGTACATCCCATACACAATACATTTTTATACTGGTACAACACTTTCTAGAACTGTTATATTTATTTTTTAAGACAGTACATGCAAGATTATTACTAACCTGCCTCGCGACAAAACCTTTGCAGCCTAGCAGCATGGGCTTGCTGAATCGCAGCCTGCTCATCTGCATCTGTCAGAGAAATACAGTGATATTTAGCCATTACCTATCCATAGTATACACAAGTTAGGCAGTCATTATCTACATAGTAGAATGAGTACTTAGTCAGTGCTGGGGCATCGGCCATCTGCCTTAATTCTTGGATCCACTGCTACAAGAGATCCCCCTCCACCGCTTCAGGTCAGCATGGTGATGCCTGACCTGCTCACCAGTCCAGGGGATACCAGTGGTACTGATGACATCACGGGCGAGACTGTCCCAGGCCTCCACTTTATACTGAGAGTCCTAGTATTGGCTCTACAGTAGTCTCTGCTCATGGTGTTTTACCAGGGGCCATACCATGAATCTGGAATCCTGGGTGCCCCAGCACTGCGCTCTAAATTGAGTGCCTTCCCCAACTCCAGCCATTCTGCCTACAGTAGGGAACTGCAACCAGTTATGGGATGTATTCGCACCTGTGGGGTTTAAATACACCCAATTTCCCGCACTTTCCCATGATTGGATAGTTTTGAAAAGGCTAAGCTATGGGCACACCTGCTTACCTAATGTTGACATTGCTTAAAGGGGTATAGCACTGGGCAGATTGACTTAGCAAGCCTACACATTGCTTACACCATGTATGCTGAGCTGTGCAATGCTTAGCTTTGCTTAATATTTAATTTGCATTATATTTTCCTTTTGGTATTGATTTATTATTCGTTACATGTTATATATGTGTCTCGTATCCGTGATTCATGTGTACATACACTGTATGGGGTCCTGGGGACTTCAACACTTTATTATAATAACACCTCACATCTGGCCTTACTGCAGTACTCCAGTTCACATATTTATATTATGTAGCAGGTTATACAACATCACACTGTACATAGATTCCTTTCACATGTTCAGTTTGATTTTCCTATAGCGAGGATTTGTTTGTTGAAACCTCAATCTTATGTACTGTTTGATGGCCTAGTGGTTAACTACTGTGACTGTAGTGTACATGGTCTTGAGTTCAAGCCTTCCAGAGGCTGTTTATTTTGTTACTGGGCAGAACACGGGGTGCTGGATACAGAGTTATTAAGGCACTTTAAAGCAGTTGTAAGTGGGTTTGCGAGTGTTTGCGCGGTGGTAAGCGCTGCTAATTTCTGGTTACAGTTTCTTATACTCAGTTAGCTTCCACATTGCTTAATCTGTGTAAGCAGTGCTTACCCCTGCACAAACGTACTTAAACACGCTTACTAGTGCATACATACACTTACTATTGCTCATTTGTGCTTAGACCTGCTTATTAGTGCCTTATTTATTATGACTAGTAAAGTGATAAAATGAGCAAGGTACCAAAATTAACCAAAAAATCCAAGAAAATAGTACCTTGGTACGGAGAACAAAATGAAGTGCTCTTAGTAAAAAATATTTTATTTGGATAAATCATGAACTACACACATAAACGCACTTGCATCATCAGCGTTTTCGTCTCATA
This sequence comes from Protopterus annectens, assembly GCF_019279795.1. Lineage (NCBI taxonomy): Eukaryota > Metazoa > Chordata > Ceratodontiformes > Protopteridae > Protopterus > Protopterus annectens. Next base: position 304,106,750 of record NC_056734.1, read on the forward strand.
AGTAAAGACTTCATTAAATGACTGACCATTTGATGTTTAGCATTTTTATAAACTCAACCCTTAAAAAGACCAATCAGAACTTATGTCACAATTAAATACTGAGCTAATTATAGAAAAATTCACTTTACCCTATTCTACCCACTAAATTAACTTTATAATCAGTAAAACACTTCATATTAAAATTACTTCATACTTCAATACATCATTTTAATATACATAAATATAAAAATGTTGTCTTTTAAAAACATAAATATTTATACATAAAATCCATTAGCAGAAATGTCATACTGGAGACTAAAATGTTCATTAAAACTAGTGCTAAAACACACTCTAGTAGTCATCATGGGGAATAACTTCTCTTTAACATCATATAATTTAGTAGATCTCATCTTTAATAGTAGCATTATGGATATATTGTCATTTAAACCAGGGAGATTGCTGCTTCCAAGGTGATTTTCCACCATAGTTCTCTAAATTCTATTTTTCCTCCCATAATCCACCCCTGGTTTCCTTTTTCACTTGTTCAACAACAAAACAGTGAAATCTGCTTTTTTTACATTCTTTTGTATGCTTATATAAAGCATTTATCTCTTTTTTATTCAAAATGTCGTATTTGTGTTCGTAGATCCTTCTCCTTAACCTGCATTCTGTTTTCCCAATATAGAAGGATCTACATTCTACACAAGTTGCCAGATACACTATCCCCATTGGCTCACAGTTGTAATAGTCGGACCCTATAATCCACCAATTTCTGCTCTCAATAAAAATCTTATCCACATTTGCTATGTTTCCATATTGGGAACAGTGACCACACTTGTATGTTCCTATCCTCCTTTTATTGATTCTTGTATTCCCACCCTTGTTTTCTAAACAATATTCAAACTCTGTGAATTTTTATATACAACTTTCAAGGGTTCCTTCGGTAACTTTTCCAAATCAGAAATAGATACAGATCTATCCCATTCGGACTTCATAATTCTCTTTGTTGGCCCAGCTAAAGCATTATATTCCAACACTAAAGCTTTTCAATAGTTCTGCTCCTGACTAACTTCCGTATTGTCTTGTTCATAGCCGCTTTCTCCAAAAATAGGCTTAAAATTACTCTGTCTACCAACATTTATTTCAGCTATAATCCCCCTCACTAAACAAGCCGGATAACCCCTTTCCAAGAAGAATCCCTTCAACACTTCACTTTCCTTCTGGAAATATTCTTTCGAGGATGTCATCCGGCACCCTCAAACATATTGACCCTTTACTATGTTCTTTTTATAATGAGGGGGGTGGGCAGTATTATAGTGAAGGAACGAGTTACAAAAGGTGGGCTTTCTAAAAATCTTAGACTCAACTCTACCTTTAGATTTGTATATTTCCACATCCAAATATTGCAACTGCTCATTCGAGAGACAGTATGTGAAATCTAAAAAGGAAGTTGTACTCTTCATTTAGCCCATAAATTCCTCAAACCTTTCTCTGGTCCCAATCCATAAAATCACTATATCATCTAAAACTCTCTTATAGAGGGTCCAATTTGATGCGTATTCAGATCTTAATATGTACCTTCCATACACATATCCTCTAAAGTGACATCAATCTTTTTATAGGCAATATTTACCTAATTTTTAGACACACTAACATATTTCACATCATCCCTCAATATTTGGTTCATCTTCCCCTCATATATAATATTATCCATCATTACAATCCCCCCCATCAGGTTTCAAAACTTGAACTTTGGAATTAGTCGTTAGTTCCATTAGCACTTCCTTTTCTCTATTAGTCAGATTTGGCTTGTATCTAACTTTGCTACATTCCATTCTTATCTCTTTTTCAACTACCTTTTCAAAGTTATTTGGTGTAATGGTGGATTATATATAATTTTCCTTCTCAGTCACCTTCCCCTCATATATAATATTATCCATCATTACAATCCCCCCATCAGGTTTCATAACTCGAACTTTGGAATTAGTCTTTAATTCCATTAGCACTTCCTTCTCTCTATAAGTCAGATTTGGCTTGTATCTAACTTTGCTAAATTCCCTTTTTATCTCTTTTTCAACTACTTTTTCAAAGACTTGGATAATATTATATATGAGGGGAAGATGAACCAAATATTGAGGGATGATGTCAAATATGTTAGTGTGTCTAAAAATTAGTTAAATATTGCCTATAAAAAGATTGATGCCACTTTAGAGGATATGTGTATGGAAGGTTTAACTGATGGAAAAACATTAAAGTTTTTAAAGGGAGAGAAACCGAGGATGCAGTCCATATTCGGGATACCTAAGTCCCATAAGGACAAAATGGACCCGCCCCTGAGACCGATAGTGTCAGCAGAGGGGTCGAAAACCCTTCCATTAGCAACATACGTGGACAGTAAACTTAAAAAAAATTATGGACTAAAAGGAAAGCTATTTTGAAAGATTCATGTGTCTTTTTGAGGGAAATAAGGCATGATTTGTATTAGGAAGATTTAACATTTATCACTATAGATGTGATTGATTTATTTTCAAGTATTCCCTATGAAGAAGGTATGAATATGTTAAGAGGAAATAATTTTTGAGGCACTGATTTGAGCCACAATGTGAAGCTGGTATGCTTGGGATTAATGGAATTAGTTTTAAAATATAATTTTATATTTTTTAAAGGTGAATTCTACCAACAGGTTCAAGGTGTGGTGTTGGGGACAGCTTGCGCCCCAACTTATGCCAACCTGGTATTAGAAAAATGGGAGGAGAGGTACATATTAAGATCTGAATACGCATAAAATTGGACCCTCTATAAGACATTTTAAGATGATTTAGTGATTTTTTGGATTGGGACCAGAGAAAAGCTTGAGGAATTTATGGGCTATATGAAGAGTACAGCTTCCTTTTTAGATTTCACATACTGTCTCTCGAATGAGTGGTTGCAATATTTGGATGTGGAAATATACAAATCTAAAGGTAGATTTGAGTCTAAGATTTTTAGAAAGCCCACCTTTTGTAACTCGTTTCTTCACTATAATAGTGCCCACCCCCCCATTATAAAAAGAACATAGTAGAGGGTTAATATGTTCGAGGGAGCCAGATGAAATCCTCGGAAGAAGACTTCCAGAAGGAAAGTGAAGTATTGAAGGGATTCTTCTTGGAAAGGGGTTATCCGGCTGATTTAGTGAGGGGGGGGGTTATAGCTGAAATAAATGTTGGTAGACAGAGTAATTTTAAGCCTATTTTAGGAGAAAGCAGATATGAATAAGACAATACGGAAGTTAGTCAGGAGCAGGTCTATGGAAAAGCTTTAGTGTTGGAATATAGTGCTTTAGCTGGGCCCACAAAGAGAATTATAAAGTCTGATAGGGACAGATTTGTATCTATTTCTGATTTGGAAAAGTTACTGAAGGAATCCTTGAAAGTTGCATATAAAAATTCACAAAGTTTGAAGAATTTTTTAGAAGACGAGGGTAGGAATACAATAGTCAATAAAAGGAGGATAAGAACATACAAGTGTGGTCACTGTTCCCGATGTGGAAACATAGCAAATGTGGATAAGATTTTTATTGAGAGCAGAAATAGATGGATTATAGGGTCTGGCTATTACAACTGCGAGTCCATGGGGATAGTGTATCTGACAGCTTGTGTAGAATGTAGATCCTTCTATATTGGGAAAACAGAATGTAGGTTAAGGAGAAATACGACTAATACGACATTTGAATAAAAATGAGACAAATGCTTTATATAAGAATACAAAAGAATGTAAAAAAAGATTTCACTTTTTTGTTGTTGAACAAGTGAAAAAGGAAACCAGAGGTGGATTATGGAAGGAAAAAATAGAATTTAGAGAATTATGGTGGCAAATCACCTTGGAAGCAGCAATCGCCCCTAGTTTAAATGACAATATATTTATAATGCCACTATTAAAGATAAGATCTGCTAAGTTATGTTTCAGATAAGTTATTCCCCATGATGATCACTAGAAGGTGTTTTAGCACTAGTTTTAATGAGCATTTTAGTCTCCAGTAAGAAATTTCTGCTAATGGATTTTATGTATAAGTATTTATGTTTTTAAAAGACGTTTTTATATTTATGTATGTTAAAATGATGTATTGAAGTATGAAGTAATTTTAATATGAAGTGTTTTACAGATTATAAGGTTAATTTAGTGGGTAGAATAGGGTAAAGTGAATTTTTACTATAATTAGCTCAGTATTTAATTGTGACTTAACAAGTTCTGATTGGTCCTTTTAAGGGTTGAGGATATAAAAATGGTAAACATGAAATGGTCAGTCATCTGATGAAGTCTTTACTTATGAGACGAAAACGCTGATGGTGCAAGTGAGTTTATGTGTATAGTTCGTGATTTATGCAAATAAAATGTTTTTTACTAAGAGCACTTTGTTTTGTTCTCTGTACCAAGGTACTATTTTCTTGGATTATTCATTATGACACTGACACTTCGCATTTGCATTTCCTGCAGTAGTCCAGTTCATAAATATATGTTATTTAGTGGGTTTTGCAGCAAAAATGTTGATTATAACGTGTTTTGTCATGTAAAATTGACTGTGCTGCAGTGGGACTCGAACCGGGAATGCCTGCTCATTAGGCAAATGCTCTGTTCACTACACTATTGCTGTGCTGCATCATTTGCATATATCTTCCTTGTTATCCACTTCATCCTTTTAAGCCTCTTTAACTGTAGCTAAGCGATGGACACACCCGCGCACCTATGGTTAGCTGTACTCGGATTTAAAAAAAATAAAATAAAAGGGATTCTTCATTTAATTTATATGTACTGTTGCTAGTCTACACATGGGGGACTGTTGGTGGGGATATGCGGACACCTATGAGCGGTCTCGTTCATTTCTTACCACTTTCTGCTGTTCTACATTGCAGGGTTGTGTTTATTCTGAGAGCTTTGCTCTCAGACACACCCCCCTGCACTTGAACATGCTCTGTGTAAGCCCAGGAGCTCGAGCAGCGCGCCTTATTAATATACATGGCACGCTGCCGTTCTGCTCCTAAACGGGTGCTTCTGTGCAGGACTAAGCTAGTCCTGCACGGAAGTTTCATAAATCAGGCTTCTTCTTGACAATGTAAGGGTATTCTATCACTTTTCTTTTTATATGGCATATTTTCTTTTACTGGCAATTTATCTATTATCAGTTTCCACAAAACATCTTGACACTACATTCTGATTACACCATTTGCTTTTTATTTTTATAGCTTTAATTTTTTTAATCTGTTAGATTGTCTCCATGGTTTTACATAGTAATGTTTTATCATTATTATTCCATAATTTTCTATCTTTTTTTATATCAATTTTTATTTTCCACAAAAATATTTTTCTTTGCAACGTTTTATTACTTCATTTATTCACTTATTTTCTCTTTTACTCTTTATCATACTTCTATTTATACAATTTTACTACAACTCTCGCATCTTTTAGTTTATCCAATTTAACATTTTGTACACATTTAATGTTAATGAAGCAGCATATACCACCGAGTTAATTAATCCTAAACCTCCTTCATATATATATATATATATATATATGTATATATATATATATATATATATATATATATATATATATATATATATATATATATATATATATATATATATATATATATATGTATATGGGTCTACTTTGTTTCTTTGAATGCTCACTTCACTGAATTTGAATTCACCCTTACCAAATTGCTGAAAGCTCAAATTACTGAAAACTCTTTTCACCGAATCTCATTTCACTGAAGTGAAGTACTGGCACTGTGTAGAGTACTATAAGGCAAGTAAAAGGTATATGCCCTTTTGCCCACTGTAGTGTGATCCTGAAGTTAGTATATATATATATATATATATATATATATATATATATATATATATATATATATAGTTAAGGGGGGGGTGGGAACAGCCCCCCACATTGGGGTGTGTAGGGGGTGTAGCCCCCACTTAGTTTGGGTATATATTGTCTTCTGGAAAGAGTTAGTCAATGGTGTTGTAAGTATGCATGTCTATGGTTTAAAACATATTGTTTTGAAGCTTTCGGTGAAATATAATATAAAACCAAACTAGGTGGGGTCTACAACCCCCACTCCACCCAATTATGTTTCTCTTTATTTAAAGCCATCCATATCACTTCTAGATACTCTTTGTACAAATTATTACTTCTTTCATCCCCATTTTGTTTTTTGCAATTATTATATTATCTGCATACGTTAACAGAATTGGAATTCTTAACTCCTGAGGTGTTATATACCCCACCTCCTTCATTTTGTGATTTACTTCACATGCTATCACGTTCATAACTAATGCAAATAGTATACAACTCATTGGACATCCCTGTCTTAACACCACTCTTCATATGTACCCCTTGGCTTAACCATCCATTTACAAGTATTTTTGCTTTATTATTATTATAATACACTGACATACATAATTTCCTAACTTTCTCACTTATATTATATTACCCATAAGACTTCATGTTCAGTTGTATCAAATGCCTTATTAGGGTCTCCTATCATGATTTTTGCTTCTTCTTTTCTATTCACAATGTTTGTTTGTTTGTGTCTTTCGGCTTTTCCCGGTTAGGGGTCGCCACAGCGGACCTCCGGTTCGCTAATGATTTGCAGTAGATTTTCACGTGCTGGCTTGCCAGGCCTAACGCACAACCTTCAATGAAGGAATGCCCATTCACACATGTCAACACACAGAAGACGCTCTAACTGAGAATCGAATGGGCAATGTCTAACTGTGAGGCATACCTCTCAACCTCATAGAACAAGAAATCTGGACAAAACCATAAATAAAAGTGGAACAAAGGCCCAAAAATAGGGACAATTTTTAAATATTGCTCTTACAAACTTATAAAGTTGATAGAATAACAGGTTTTGCATTAGCATGAATTTTCTGAAGGATATGAAGTCTGAAACTCAAATCCCTGTCATTATTTTCCAAATTCAATCTTTAATTATTTGGCACCGATTTGCCAGAAAAACAGCATTTCATGAAAAATGGACCAAAAGTATGAGGCAAAAATCTGTACATTCTGCAAAAATCTATACAGTTGAGAGGTATGCTGTGAGGCGACAATGCTACCGCAGCACCAATATCATCCACAATTTCTCTATCATTAACAATTCTTGACAACCCTTCCCGTTTATACTATATATATCTTCCATAATATTCTCCATTTTAGTTTCAAATCCTTTTTGTGTTATTTCCATAAAGATCTTATAATCGCTATTATTCAATACTATCAGCCTCCAGTTTTTTGCCTTCTATCTTCTTTCTTCCATATGAATTTAAATATTCTACTACATAAGTCTTTATACATAAAACCTTAATTTAACCAATTTAATCTTTCATTCAAAATCTTTAATGTATACATATATGTATATATATATATATATATATATATATATATATATATATATATATATATATATATATATATATATATATGCTGTCGCTTTTGTGTTAGTACACGAATAAACAAATCTTTGTGGGTTCTGTTTAAACAGCTTTATTACATACAAACACATTACTACTGTTGACTATTGACTGTAACTTAAATAACTTATATCCAATTAATGAATATGATCATGCATGCTTACTCCTTAGCTGCTTCTACAAAATGGCACTAAGGTTGTGAATGTGTGCAGCTATATATGTTCACATACAACCTCGCATGCTTCCTAAAGATACAAGCACACACTCTTTACATTCTGATCTACATCCTCCTTCTTTGAGAAATAGATCATACAATTGTTATAAGACTGTCTTAACATGCAGAAAACACAGGTAATCCAAAGACATGCATTATACAATACTAAACATATTGGTATGCACAATCAGGTCAACGTTGCTGCATATTTGACACTTGGTTTAGATATTCATCCACATCATGTGACATAAAATTGAGAATTTGATTTAGCAACTGGTTGACCTGTGGAATGTTCAATTCACTTTCTGGAACAGAATCAGACTTTTGAACACATTCTGGTCTGGAAACAGTGTCTGACTTAGCCTTTGATTAAGAATTTGCATCACAGATACAATGTTGTGACTGCAATGATGGTGATGGTTCTGATACAGGAAGAAAATGTTTGAGATTCCTCCTATATTCCATTACTTCAGAATTTATCAAGTAAGATCTCAGCTTGGCACAAATGCCTGCAATCTGTCCTATTCAATCAAAACCTTTCGTTGTCTGAATTCGTACCATCTCTCCTTCCCTCAATGGCCAAAGTGGTTTGCTTGATCAGTCGTAACCAGAATTCTGGATATTACTCTTTTTAAACAATTGAGCCTTGATAGTTTTAGTGTTCTTCAGCTTAGGCTGCAACAAACTGTATGACATAGGTAGCGTAGTTCTAGTTTGCCTGGAAAGTAACCTTTGAGCAGGTGAGCCAAGAATATCATCAAGAGGTATGTTTCTGAGATTAAGAAAATTCAAGAATACATTGGTATTGTCATGCTCTGACCTTTCAAGTAATTGCCTGGCACTCTGTACTGCTCTTTCAGCTAGATCATTGGATTGAGGATATTCAGGACTACTAGTGACGTGTACAAAGTCACACTCTCTTGCAAATTTCTGAAACAACTGGCTAGTAAATTGAGTACCATTGTCAGAAAAAGTTTTTGTGGACTACCATGAACTGAGAAATGATGTTTCAACTTAGTAATAACAGCTGGTGAGGTTAAGTTTGGTAGTAGATCAATTCTGAACCAATTTGAATAAGAGTCTACCTTACAACAAATAGTGTTGATTGTTCCACTCAAAGACATCAGTTGCTACAGTCGTCCAAGGTAATTCAGGAACTGGACTTAGCAGAAGTGATTCTGTTTGCAAATGTGATCTGGTACTATTGCATACTGAACAGGCAGAACGAACTTTATCAATGTCTTTCGATAATGAAGGCCAAAACACTAATTCTCATGCTCTTCTCTTAGTAGATGTAGTACTTGGGTGACCCCAATGTAAAATCTAGATATATTCTTGTTGTAAGGAAACAGGAACAACAATTTTTGGACCTTTGGAAATAATGCCCTCTTCCATCAACAATTAATCCCTGTAGGGAAAATATGTTTGCACTTCAGGTGATATGCTAGATTGTTTTAACGGCCATCCAACATTAATATAATGATCGAGCTTTTGTGAAATTGGATCAGAGTGTGATCTCTTAACTCATCAAGTCTAGTGGTGGAAATATTATGCACTGACATCACATCAAAGTCAAATGTTTCTGCATCAAGCTGTTCTGTTGTAAGTCTAGGAGATATGGATAAGGTATCAGCCAAATAAAGCAATTTAACTTTAATGTAGACCAAACTGAATTGCAATTTAAGCATCATTCTTTGCAATCTTGCTGGAGTGGAATGCATAGGCTTCTTCAGAATAGTGACTAAAGGTTGATGATTAGTTTCAATTTGAATAGCTCGACCATAAATATAATCATGAAACTTGCAACTATAAGGCAAGTAAAAGGCTATTGGCAACAGTTCTTTCTCAGTTGGAGCATACTGCATCTTAGTCTGCATTAGTGTTCTTGATGCATAGGCTACTGGTCTGCCCTCTTGAAGTATAACTGCACCTAAACCAAATTTTGAAGCATCACAAAAAAGAATAACTGGTTTGTTCACACCATAATATCTTAACGTGGGTGGGGGTGGTGGCAATTTTCTGCTTAAGGTCTTCAAATGCCTGCTGATTATGTTCTAACCATGACCATGCAACATTTTTGCATGTGAGCTCTCTTAGAGATGCTGTCAACTCACTGAAGTCTGGTATAAATTTGTCTAAATAGTTGATCATGCCCAAAAAAAACACTGTTAACTCTGTACATTATCTGGCGGTAACATCTCTAGAATAGCTGCTTGCTTGATTGGATCTGGTCTTAAGTCTGTACTTGTGAACAAATGACTTACGTAAGTAACTTCTGGAAGTCTGAATTTCCACTTCAGAGGACTGAGCTTTACATTCACTTCATGTGCTCTGTCTAGAACTTTCTTTAGGTTTCTATCATGTTCTGCTTCACTATTGCCTCCAACCAACAGATCGTCTACTATGATGGGAAATGGGAAACCTGAAAAAATTTGCTCCATTGCATGCTGAAAAACTTTACTTGCAGAATTTATTCCAAATGGCATCTTTAGGAATCTGTATGTGTCAAATGGAGTATCAAAGATAGTTAGAAATGAGGATTTGCGATTCAGCATTACTTGCCAAAATGAACTCTTTGCATCCAAAACAGAAAGTACAGTGGCATTCAGTATTAGACCTGCAACCTCTTCAACTGTGCACATAGGATGATACTGTCTTTTTAAAGCTTTGCTCAGATCTCTCAGGTCAATGCATATTCTGATTTTATCTGAGCCTTTTTTGTGAGTGGCTACCATAGATGCCACCCATTCCGTTGGTTATGTGACTGGAGAAATTACACATTGCTGTACCATTTTATCCAACTGAACTTTAACTTTATCTTGCATCGCTATCAGAACTCTTCTTGCTGATCTGACTAATGGAGTGATCTCTGGGTCTAACTTCATGGAATACACAACTGGAATTTTGCCTAATTTGTCTTGGAAAACATCAGCATACTCTGAGAAAATGGCTTCTGAAAAACTGGAACTCAGAACTGCACTCACATAATGAACCTCTTTGGAAAAATAAAGTAGATTCATTCTTAAATTATCTTTGAGACTCAATAAAGATTGCACCATTCTTTGGACTACATAGAATAACAAGTTGTAACAGCTCTCAACCAAATAACATGAATGTATCACTGACCCTTCGGTTCGAATCTCTTCACCTCCATAAGCAACAAGTCTCACACTACTGGTTACATTGAGTTGTACTTTAGCTCTCACTCTTGCAAATGTGTCTGATGATATAACATTACACTTTGAACCAGTGTCTACTTTCACCTCTGTGGATTTTCCACTAATACAAACAGTACAAAATACTTCACTCCTTGTAAACAAGTTCACCACAACAACTCTTTCATCAAGCACTGATACACCATCCACATAGAAAGCTGATTATTTCAACTCTACTTGATCAACTTTTTTTTTTTTGTGTGACCTTTCTTTATAACTGTGTGAGGCTTGATTGATCTGCAAAACTTCTGGAAATGATTCCATTTTTTACACTTGTGACATTGCTGACCATATGCTCATGACTCACACCACAATTGCGACAGTTGACAATAAAGCTACATTTGGGTTTTACTGGAACTTGCCTGTGTTTCACTGATCTGGCATTGGAGCTTACACCTTTCTTAAAACTTTCTGGAAAGCTGTGCACCTTCTTTGGAAATCCTGTAGCTGTCTCATGATTAGGCCTGTTCTTGTTTGCCATGTGTTTTATACTATCTACATGTGCCCTGGAACCAACTGAAGCCATGCTCTTGTCACTCGCAAGCATACTTGTGCATTTTTCTGTCACCTCATGGATCTGACAAATCACTATGGCTTTATTCAATGTTAAATCACTATCACAAAGCAAAATCTTTCTCACAGCAGCACTGGCAATACCACATAGAAGTCTGTGCTTTATTAGTTCATCTTTTAGATCACCAAACAGACACATTTTAGCTCTGTTTCTCAAGTCAGTTATGTAAACTGCAAATGTCTCCCCTGGCTTCTAATCTCTTGTGTAAAACAAATGCCTCTCTAATGTAATATTTGTTTGGGGGTTACACATTTCTCTGAACTTGCACTTCAAACACTCATGGTCTTCTCTGGATTCAGCCTGTACAACAATATGGCGGTGTGCACCTTCTCCTTATTGTTCAAAATAACTGTACTTTGACTGAATTACATGAAGCAGTTGCACTTTGCACACAACAAGCTCTTTGAAATACATGCACAGTAGTAAGCACACACTGCAAGCACTTTTACTCACTCTGAGATACTTCAAATAACTTTAATTATGCCCTTGGTAGTCATAGTTATGCTCAAATATAGCACTTTGCCAAAACACATGCAGTCGCCTTGCTTTATTTCACTGAATGTGCCCTTTATTACTCTATTGTAATTGTTTTGCACATTTAAGCCTTTTTTACTCCCAATACACTTTTCTTGTGCTCGTTTTACTCTAAACATGCCCAACTTTGTCTCAAACACACTCATTTTGCTTTAAACACACTCATTTTCTGCTTTACATATGCTCACTTTGCTTTATAGTTAATTGTTTAATCGAATATTTTTATCTTAAACATTTTCTTTAGTTAACAAACTTTTCTTCCTTTTCGCTTGCCTGATAATGCGGTCTGTGCCTTTGTAATGCTGCTTTGTCTTTTGCATCAAATAAACAGTTTGCATTATTTCACATTACCTTTGTTTCTTTCTGGCTATATCTGTGCACTTTTCTCTTGGTTTTACCTTCACTTTTGCCTTTACATCTCATTGCTCAGAATATCTTTCTCTCTTCCATCCTGGTTCTGACACCATGTTGATTTAGTGTTGGCACACGAATAAATACATTTTCATGGGTTCTGTTTAAGTAGCTTTATTACATACAAATGCATTACTACTATTGACTATTGACTTTAATTTAAGTAACTTGTATACAGTTGACTACAATCATGCATGCTTACTCCTTAACTGCTTCTACAAAATGGCACTAAGGTTGTACATGTGTGCGGTTATATACATGCAAGTACAGCCTCGCATGCTTCTTAAAGCTACAAGCACAAACTCTTTACATTCTGATCTACATTTGCCAATCCATTAAATTTTATACATTTCATATCCTGTTCCATCTAGTCCTCAGTCAAATCTATATTTACTTGTCCTAATACTTTATCTAACTCGTTTAAAGAACTCTTGTTTTCCAACTCAGTCGTCTCTTTTTCTGTTAACATTTTTACTTTCCATGTTTTTTCACTATCTTCTTTTTTCTTTAAACAGTTCTTGTACATACTGTACTACACTATCCATATATTTTCCTGAGTTCTTTCTATGTCTCCTTTTACATTTTTTTATTTTTCTCTCATTACAATTCATCTTCCTTTACTAACCCACTTAAGTAACTCAATACGTCTCTCTTTTTAATTATAAAAATTTCTTTACTTATATAACAATTCTTGTAAATTTTCTTGATTTATTTCATATAATTATTTTTCATTGTCAAAGTACTTTCTATCATTATGTTCTAAATTTTCCAGTGCATCATTATATGTTCTTCTATAGTTTCTTTCTCTATTTTTTCTCAGACAATATTGCAATTGTAAAAAAAGTTTATATTTTTCCTTAAATATCATCCACCATTCAGACCAATTTTTATAAAATGTTTTCATAGCAATATGATCTTTCTAAAACTGCATTACTAACCTCTTTCCTTCTTCATTACTTGCTTTCTCATTTATTCTTTTGACTATCTTTTTATATATTCTTTGTTTTCCTTTATCTCTAGCAATATTGTAAGATGATCAGAAAATCCTGTTTCAATTACCTTTCCTTCTCCTGTAACTAAATCTTCTGATACAATAAAATAATCAATTCCAGTTCTATAATATCCCTTTTGTAAGTCCATGAATTTTTGTCCCAAAGTTTTAACTAACCAAATCTTATAACTTTATAACATTTTTCTTACATAATTTCCTTTCTTTTTTGCCTGTCTCTTAAATAACAATTAAAGTCTCCTGTTATTATAATCCTCATATTTATCACTACATAGTCTAAAATCTGATGAAATAAGCTTTCTTTTTCTTTCTGATTAGTATAAGCATACACTGTTATAATTCTACATACTTGTTTCTTCCATTTTAAATCTGTAATGGTTAATCTTCCCATTTTTGCTTTAGTTACATTTAATATATTTATGGTACTTCTACAGAATATGGTTATTCCAGAACATCTCTCATTTCCCAAATTCCAAATTATCTTTCCTCCTCATGGTTTATCTGTTTGTAATCTTTCTTCATTTGTTAAAAATCTTGTGTCTTCTAATATAATTACATCTATATCACATGTATTACACCATTCCAAAATCCCTATTCTTCTTACTATAGTCTTAATACTATTCAAATTTACAGAAAGCACTCTAAAATTTAATTTTCCCTTTTCCTCAGATTCAAGGTTTCATAAGTTCATAGATAATTACTAGGCTAGCTTTGCTGAACAGGCCAGTCTAAGCCTAACCAATTCCCTCTCAAAGGTGAGAATGAAACACTGTACTTGTGTTAATAAGTCTAACACCTTAACCATTACAACCCCCAGTCATTAGCTACATATATTCTTTTTCATCCATTTCTTTTCTTTTTTTGTTTGTACTTATCCCTTTAAATTTTCTTTTTCTGTCTTTTACCCATTTACCAAAATAATTATTTTCTTTTACTACCTCTGAATTTATGTGTTATTCATCAATTATTTCAGAACCTTATTATTTTTTTCTCATCTAATTTATCTTCTATTTCTACCACTTCCTAAATGTCCCCTCTTTTTCTTCTCTTTCTTCATTTTTCATACTCTTATTTTCATTTTTGCAATCCATCCATAAATGTCTAGTTGTGTTACATTTATAATATTTAAATTGTTGCATCATGTCCCATTTCCCCCAAAATGTAGCATTTTCTTTTGTCACAGTTACTCATCAAATGTCATTCTTTTCCACACAAAAATGTCAGGTTTTGGGTTGCCCCAGTATTTTACAACAACCCTATTTTCCTCTACATTTATCATGCTTGGTATATGTATACTTTTTTCTCTTTCTATTTTTAACACAATATTACAATCCCAGCCACCTCTCCATAAACACCTTTTGTCATAAACTTTTGCAATACCCAGTACTTCTTTACGTAATGTTTTCAAATGCCCTTTCAGGTCTCTCTTTCTACCTTTGTTCAAAATTGTACATTAATTTTCTTTTTTGCTTCCCTGCTAAATGCTTTTATCACCTAATATTCCAAGGTTTACAGTCTTTCTTTTTTCATATTCTCCAAGAAAAATTTCTATTGAAAAAAAATAGTCTCAAATATAATTTCACAAAATGTTTCTTTGTTAATGAGAGTGAATGCTCTTACATCATGTGCTTACACCCAAGCTATTAAATTGTCCCACACTTCATACATGTCCAATTCATTGTCTTCTTTATTTTGAATCCTTACCCTGTGCTTCCATTTTTCATTTTATTCTGAATTTTTTTTTGCTACTACCATTCCTACTTTTTCTTTTTTCTGCATATGTTTTCTTTTCCATCTCACTACTATTCTTCAAGATTGCCTCTGCATCATCCTTTTATTTTCTCCATATTGTCCCCCCAGGAAACATCACCTTCATTTTCTGGCCCACTGTGAGTCAGAATTTCTTTAAGTAAATCATCCCACAACCCTCCTGACTGGAGGGTTATAATTATTCATCCATCATTTGCTGACTCATCTCCATGAAACAGATTTCCTTGAAAGATCCTCTGAGAATCCTGCACACATTCTGCAGTCTCAATATTTGCTTTCTCCTCCTTTTCTCTCATCTCTCCATCATCTCCTTCTGTCTCCATCTGCCTCCATTTCTCTGTGCCAACTATGTGTATGGAATGAAAACAGGAAGTGCTACTACTAAATGGGTCCCACTAGCAACAATGACAAATAGGGAAAGTTCTACAATGCCCTGGCCAAATTTCCCCTAGTAGTATAAGTACCATCTCAAGTCTCCCATGAAAAGAGGATGTTAGCCTAGTGGGACTAACCTGGTCAACAAAGGATTAATAAATAAAGACATTCTCAAGACTGTAACTATGATTTTAGTATAGTGAAAATATAACTATAAATGTAACTAATATATACTTACTCAGTGGCTGTATTATCTTGAAATATTTCACTTACCTGAAAGTACAACAATCTTGCACTTAGTATGTGTGAGTAGCATGGATGTGGTAATCATATCCTCCTTTCTCAGATGAGAGCTGCACAGAACCCACTTGAAAACCTGTAAAAGATATAAACAGAAAGTCTAAACATGTCTCATGTTTCTAATAACAATTTATTTTCAAAGTATTAAGAGTTGCAGTATTTGGTCTCTCACCTATGGTAGAGAGTCTTGGAATAAACAATTTTGTAGTGAGTTTGCAAAAGATATGTGATTATGTAATAATTTTATTGCACAATACGACTGTCAATAAGATCCTTATAATTGATTGAAGCTTTTCATAAGCCTGTCAAGATCTGTTGAGATGTGGCAGTTGTCTGATAAGCCATTTAGTGCTGTTGCTTTGTGTGCAACTGTCACAGGGACTCGGGCAGGAAACAATTTTATCTCTGAGTACTGGGCATGGGGAAGTGCTTTTGGTTCTCATTTAATGGACTCATGTCTTTGGAATCCATCTATTAACTATGCATTATTTATTGCCAATAAGTCTGAAGGCCAAGTGCCATATCCTAGAATGCCACTGCACTGCTTGGGTGCATTTTGTGTGTTTATGCTCTTACTGCTAGTTAAATCTTCCTGGTACATCATGTGCAATGACGTCAGTGCAGGAAGTGAGGTCATGCTTGAATATGCTTTTCTTCCAATTACTCTGTATACCACGCTACTGATTATCTTCTGTAAACACTTAGTATCCTCTGAAATGACATTAACCCATACAAATTCAATACCTACTCAAAGAAAGGAGAGGGTTGGCCAACAACTGCGTACCTGTAGATAGAAAGATGGATAGAAACTCCCCATTAATCTTAAATTTTCCTCCTGTACATTGACTGCTAATAAAAAGGCCAGCAACTCAGCAGCACTGCAAATGTAAACTTTCCTAAGTATCACCAGGTTGGTATGATCATGTACAGCTATAAAAAAAGATATAAACTTGATTTATGTAGCACAGTGACTGTTTAAAAGCCACCCTTGGACCATGTCTCTCTGCCCCCCCCCACTCATAGACCTACTACGATTGGCCACTCACACATAGCACACCATACCTTCTTATCCTCAGACATTGGCAGAAGACTAAATACACACACATATATATATATATATATATATATATATATATATATATATATATATATACATATACATACATATATTGTATCATGCAGTGTTTTACACTAATTTTCAATCTGTATTTTATTTATTTCAAGGTTATGAAAAGTGAAAAGATGTAAGACTTCAACACTGATACTTTCTGGGAAGAAAATAAAAGACTAGTGACTAATCACTTGACTTTCTTCATTTTTCTGATTTATATTTTAACCTTGCCTAAAATTAGATTTGATACTCACCTGTGCCCTAGGTTATGCCAGTCTTAGATGTATGCTGTGAGTGATCATGCTCATACCTTTACTGACATGTGATGTAGCTAGTAAACTCCAATTATATTGAAATATGTCAGAATTTATGTCCACATATGAAGCACTTTTGTCATTTATATTCTGCTCTTTTGTATGCATGCTTTATTATATTAATTGTCTTGTATTCCAGGAAAGGGAGTATTTTTACCTGGAAGTCTCCAAATTAGCTATGCAGTCTACAGAAGCAGGAAATATTGCTTATGCAGAAATAAAATATTAAATGTAGTTAGGCAGAAAAAATTCCTTCCAAGCCTCTAATGAAGCCTTGCGTTTTCTTACTATCAAGAACAGGCAGGTGCGTTGGCATGCTGGATATTCCTTATGCCACATATAGTACTACATTTAATAAAAACAGACATTTAATGTGTGCTCTGCACATTTGATAGATTTGATGCGTTCAAAATCATCTAACATTACAAATTGACCTCTTGCAGTGTAAAAGTGTTCAGTGTACAGATGAGATCATAAAGACACAATCTTCTTTCGTGCAAAGGTCTCCAATAAAATTTCACATAAAAACAATGGCAGAAACAATGTTAATAATAGCTCTGTTAATATTGGTATCATCAATAATAAATGCCCCTTCTGGATACTTGAATGGTGTAGAAGGTCCACATGAAGCAGCCATCATTGATCAATGACTTACTGATGATAGCTGACCCTCCCAATGCCTGATGAATAACTTAGTTTATTTTCAAGATAAATGCTAAGTCAAAAGAGCTAGGGGTGAAATCTGGCTTATCATTAAGAACAAGACAAAGCTTCAGGCCTGATTCATTAGAAAAATTTCAGCTTGGATGATGACACTGCCACATGCCTTATAACTGAGTTGGTTTTGGATAGCACTAAAAACTGTTTCTCTGGGTTTGCTGACTTCAGTCTTTCAGTTTCCAATAAAGTCAAGTAGATTCTAAAATCTGCCTTATGCTAATGAAACCAGGTGCATTGCAGCAGGTAACATAAACCTTTATTGGCATAACTCAGATAATGCTCTGTTCAATTTGACAATTGCTCTTCACAGTTTTAGCAGCAGTTCAATGTTAGATGTGTCTTTCACCAGCATTATAATAGATGCCCAGGCATTCAAATCTATTCAAACTCCCTGAATGACAACTCTCAGAGGTATTTTCTTTTAAATCCCACAAACCTCAAATGCAAAGTCAATTTGAATTAGACCCTGAAAGGATATAAAGAGGTCCACTAAGTCCACTATGGTAGATTGTAGGTTGTAAGTGAGAAACCTCATATGAAGAAAAGGATTCATGAAGAGCATTAGACCTGTTCATGAAAGTATTTACAGAGGTGCAGAATGAGCTTTCTCCTACAGATAAATGAGTGCCTATATAAAACTCATGTAAACAGACAGCAAATTAAAAGTAGAGAACTAGACTGATAGCATTTCATAAAACATTACGACCTTAAAAGTATAATTTCTTACATGTAAAAAGGGATGGCAGGATTGTTATGAAAATAACGAAAGCCAACTACCAATGGAAAAAAAAAATGGTCAGTTTCTCAGAGCTTTGTTAAAGATGCACAGTACAAAATAGGGCTGCTTAGTCAATGTGTCTCCTACAGTCTGTTTGTAAGTAATAGTAAGGATGCCACAGCTTTTGTAGGCAGGTTAGGCATCTGTGCAGCTATGTGTAGTTTTCAGTATAATGATCTGATAGGGACACTCCTCGTGGGATGCAGATGACCTTTAAATTCAGAGAAATTAAAGAGGAAAAAATCTGGTAACTAGTTCAACTTTCTGCTGTATAGAGGTGTAAGTCAGATTTCTCTACCCTCCATTTTTCCTTGTGATGACCTTGGATAAAGCTTGATACATACCCACATTTTAACAGATCATTCATCATGGTGTCTGTCTATTTTTCCTTCTTATATCATGAATGCAACTATCATTTTTCTTCCTCATGTTTCTTGTCTTGTTCATCCATATGACTAGTTACCCTTTGCAAACCTCAGTATAGTTACTTAAGTATCAGAAAAGCTTGTGCATAGGTTCACAGGTTCTTGCTAAGCTTAGAGCCTTCAAGAAGCTCAGACATATCCCCCAATATTGGTGAGTGATTATAGTGGCCTCCATTAAGTATAGTATCCCTCGTTTCACATGTGATGATTTCTATTCACTCATCCACTCATCCAGACAGGTTTTAAAGGCTGATAGAGAAGTACTTTGATTGATATACAAGAGGAGTCTAATCCAGAAACAGGGGGTAGATTGGGTTAGGTAACTGTCATATCAACTGGTATTGTTAGTGTGGTGGTAAAGGATTAGCTTTATTGAAACCTTATTTGGTTTTTCACTAGTTTTATTTGGGTGCAACAGTTCAAAGTGTGTGAGGACGTTAATAACATAAAAGGCTAAACAGAGATCACCTCTTAGGAGCCTATATAAAAGCAAGTTCTTCACTGAAGCATCTCAACTTGTTTCAGGAGATTAGATGCATACACTGAAGGAGGTGCAATACTATATGCAATATTATATGATAAGTCTGATAAGGAAGGAATCAAGTTGGACTGCAACTTCTATGCATACCTCTCAACCTGGAACATACCTCCCAACCATACCGAATTACTCAGTTTTTACTGAGTTTTGGGGTCAAATTGAAGGGGTGCCACGATTTTTTTGCTTTGTTTTTTTCAATTTTCGCGCTGTTGGAGCTGATATCATCACGTGCGCAATGACGTCAGCTCCACCAGGGCTACCAGCCAGTTGGAATTGAGTTCAAGGAGCTCACATCATCATTTCCAGTTGGCGGGCATTAAACAGCTGCTTTGCTGCCAAGAACGGGCTGGGATGGCTCTGCTTTTAAACCGCAGGGCAGGAATTACAACAGGCTCGCTCCAGGCTTAAACAACCGGGCGAAAAGAGCTCTTGGGATCAGTTGCAGGACTTTACTTTGCTGTGAGAATGGAATGGAAGGCACTCAGGTGCAGGACTTTACTTTGCTGCAGGACTTTACTTTGCTGCGAGAACAGAATGGAAGGCACTCAGTTGCAGCAGGACTTTACTTTGCTGCGAGAACGGAATGGAAGGCACTTAGAATTAGGTAAGGAACAAGTGTGTGTGTGTGTGTGTGTGTGTGTGTGTGTGTGTGTGTGTGTGTGTGTGTGTGTGTGTGTGTGTGTGTGTGTGTGTGTGATCCTGGCTGTTCCTAAGACAGTAGTTTTGCTTGTACCTTATTTGTAGTTTAAAAGTAGAGGGGGAGGAGTCGTAACCAAGGCTTACAAATTTTATATATAAGGTTATCCTTAAGAAAAGTGTCCCTGTAAGTAATAGGGAGATAGTTTACCTTTTCTAATATGATGCCACGATGACAGTTCAGGTTGGCTAGAAGAGCAAATTGAAATATTTTGTTTTCAAATATTTGAATGCTTTGGGTGTTATGCGAACAGTGAAGAATACTCAGTTTTGGGGATTGGTACATTTTTTTGGCCATAGTTATACATGCAGCTGTGCACAGAAGTTGTGATGTATGATAACATCGTTTTAGCTGTTACAAGACATCTGCGATGATATTGTGTATGAAAGTTGAGGTTGAGCAGAGGGTCAAGTGTTGCACCCAGTTATTTTTGTTGAGTAACATTTGACATTACATTCCCTTTATTGTTAATTGTTTATGTGGGAAGTACTGAAGAGTCTTTTTGTGCAGAGATCATAGTATTTGTTTTTATAGTTTATAAGCAGTTTGTTTGTTGGAAACCAATTGCGCAGCTCAGTGAAACTAGATTAGAACTTGTTTTGTAGAGACTGGTGAGTTCTGGCAGCCTCAAGTTGCAGAGTATCATCTTTGAACATAATTATATTAAGGTTGGGCGGAGCCTGAGTAAAGTCATTAATAAAAAGTGAAGAAAGAAGTGCGCCAAGTGTGTGAAAATGCCCACAATACAATACACCTGGTGGCTAGAGGTATTTTGGGCTCAAACCCTGTACCTTTGGTACAGGGTAAAAAGAGCCTAAAGTCCCTAGCCACCACCATTTCTGAGCTTTGCCCAGATTTTTTTGTGCTAAAAGTTGAGAGCTATGGTGAGAAGTGAGAACAGAATTTGTATTCCCCCATTATTGGCTTTGTTTGTCCAGTTTTTTGTGCTTAGAGGTTGAGAGCTATGGTGAGACGTGAGAACTGAATTCACTAAATGATAGCCATTAAATTTCAGTCTTCCTATTTTTGAAACTGCTGATTTAGCATAGTGGTATGTTGCACTGACTAGTGTATAGGATTCTGTGTTCAACACTTGCGAATGACATACATGGTGGTAACACAACATTTTATTCTAGCAACTTTCCAAAATTATACAAGCAATGTTTAAAATGTGTCTCTGGTTTTTGATCTTTTGCCCCCCCCAAAAAAAAAAACTGAAATTGAAAATAAGTGTAAGAAGCTGTGCAAGATGCCTATGGCTTACACTGTCATTCTGTTTATAGTTTGGGTGTGGCAGTCAGCTTTTATGATGGACATGTTCTGAATTGGGCAGTTTTGTAATTATTGGTTCATGTATTTTCTTTCATTGCCTACAGTACAGCCTACTGGAAAATGTTCAAACAATACATTTAAAATGTGCTCTGTCTAACAAGTGTGCTGTATTATACAAGGAATATAAGTTAATAAAGTCAGGAAGGTGTATCAAAGAAAAGAACACATGTATGTTCCTTGTTTTATGTGCAAGGGGCCAATGATTTGAAAACAGCCTAAAGGTAATCTTTATCCATCACTGGCCAGATGCATTTTCTTTGGATGTGGTGCAGGTTTCAATGCTGTTTCAATGAATGAGTTTCAAGGGCAGAGAAGTTTTAATGCCAAATCTATTTTCATTGTGAGACAGTATTGCTTTGTTTATCAGATATCTGTTAGTGTTTGTGCATGTGCTGTGCTGCAAAATGTAAAAATAAAATCCAAATAATCATTGTAGAAGTAAAGCAGTATGCACACATTAGAGTTTATGGTAAATGGAGAGAAATAGCCAGGTAATGGGACATTGGAATGGCTGCAGGGGGACTCCAGTGCCATATTTTGGTTGTCTGTTCTTCAGTTTGCTTTTGAAAGTTGGTATCCCACAATTCCATTGGAGTGGGTGGGGTTACGTAATTATGTATGCAAATTAGATGCTAATCAGTGTACAGATTTGTACCTATTTTTATGGGCCTTGTTCAGATTTTTGATGATTCCAGGTTGAGAGGTATGCATTGTAGACATCCATGTATCTGATCCTGTAATGTATTCCTCTCTTCTTGTCTTGCAGGAACGATGTACCGATGGAGACATCCACCATTTTCATCTGTGGAGAATGATGCTATACTAGATGTCTTCAGACTCCACCATCACATCCTGCTTTCCATGGGTTCTCCACAATCATGAACAGTGGGCAGCATTGTGGGGCAACCTTGTGAGGGTTGTTAATCAGATTGGCCAACAGGAGAATACCTACAAGCAGGTCTGACACCGGGCCACGGATATGGTCAATGCTGCACGTTAAAGGGCAGCTGCTGTTGCCAGGGATCGTGCTGCCACCGGTGGACGGCCTGTGACAGAACAACCACTCCAGCCACAGAGGAATTCCTGGTGAACCTAGAATCAACCAACAGCTCCCAGGCATCCATCACGCCATACATCCTGGAGATGAGTGCCACAGTGCCCACATCAGAGGAGCATTCAGGTAAGCTTACTGTGTTCAGCAGTATAATACTTTATCAGGCATTGTGGAAGGCTCTACATACCAATACATGGATGTCAGGTCTATTTGCATTGTGGGGGGGGGGGGGGTTTGGCTTTTACACAAAATTGTGCACACATACTCAGAATGTCAGCAATATAGCCAGTATCACATTAGCTACTGTACATGTGGATATACGCACATATTACAGTGTAACGCTGAAACATTTGGTGTTGCTGACAATACCTCTCCCTCATCTTTTCATAGGTCCATCAGGTGAGGCAGTGATACTACAACTGTCATATTATTCTCAAGATAGGTGTACTGGGGTTTATGCGTAGTTCTGTCATATACATTGTCATATTGCATACCTAACAGGTATATTGTACTGGAAACATTAACCAGATGTAGGTGACGTGCATGTTATAAAGGGCCTGACTTGTCTGTGTATGTTGTTATGAGTTTGTGTGTTGTGCATGGGATCAGAGATGAGAAGATGTTAGACATGTAATGCAATTGTGAATCCTCATCTGTGTGAGTCTGTGTGGATTATCATACATATTAGTGCAGGTGGTAATGTACTGCTTTGGGTTGGAGTCTTTCCCCCTCAGAACCCGATGTCAGTGTCTCATCAGACTTTGATAATGATGGTGGCCATAGTGAGGCAAAGGTGCGGTTGTTGGGGGCTCAATCTGTCCCAAAAGTTGATATCCCTTTTCTGTCCCCATTGTCCCTGCACACAGCCAGTATTCCCACACATACCCAGTCACCAGATGCCACAGATATTGGACAGTCAGAGGCTGGCAACATAGTACAGGACAGTGTGAGAACTATAGCATCAGTGAGTGCAGACACTGGCCATAACCAGAGACCTGACATGGTCCCACACAGACAGATTGACAGGGGTGCTCGAAGGAGGACTGCTATCCATCCACCTCTTGTTGCAGGTGTCACATCACGGGTCACTCACTACATGTTTTGGGCTGTCATAGAAGCACAGGCATGTTCTGAATGCAACACCAGATGGATGTTTAGGGTCATGGATGCAGCACAGTCTGACATCTGTGACTGCCTCCATTGCATTGGTGATGCCCTGCATTATTTCACTGATCTAGTGGACAGATGGTGGGCTGAGACAGTGTCAGTCTTTGACAGCACATTGCTAGTGCTAGAATATCTGGTTGGAGATGGGCATTGGATATGAGGACATAGGCCAGTAACACCATCTACTGAGAGTCCATGTGGCCATGCACACTCACGCTTCCATAGTGGCAGTACCAACAGTCCTACAGAGAGAATTGTGCTGTCCACACCATGATGTGGCAGGCCATGGACATATGGACCTGGGTAGTCCCGTTGGGGACAGAGGCCCAGCAAATGAGAGTGATTGTCAGGCACTAGCATGGCACCTGACCTTGGCCATGGTGGTGCCCATGCTACTTCTGATGAAGCCAGTTCCCATGTTCATAGCCAAAGAAGCGAACTGTCCACTCTACCATGTACTGTACATACCTGTCCATCATACATGTGTAGGGCTAGGACTGGGCTTGACTGTGTATTCGCACACAGTCCAACACCACTGTCTCATGCAGGTCACCAACAGACACACATGGCACCTCTACATGGCCCATCTAACCAGCACCCCTTCCTGACTCACACACATGCTGTCAACTGTTTGGCACAGCCTAGACCTCTGACACTCCCACACCACACCCTGTGCATGTGATGATACATGTGCTACATCCCTGCTATCCATGCCATCAACGCAGGGACCTTCAAATATGTGTCTGATGCACATGGTGACCATATTACTTTACATGTCTTTGTGTAGTACAGTAGTGTTACATCATGGGAGTTATTGTGGGCCATGAGAGGTACTGTATGCTGGCATGTGTCATGACTACAAATCAAAATGTGTGTATCTTTGTTGACAGATGGCACACTGGCAGTAGTTTTATAGAATGAGAGGTGTGTCATTGACTGGTGTATGTTTTTGTTCCAGGAGTCTGAGTGGTTCAACTATGGACACTTGGCTACAATACAGCAGCACAGGATGGCAAGGCAGCACAGCAGAAATATGACATCAGCAAGGTATGCCAGTATACATGCATGGCTCCCTAGGTGCATGTGCATATGCATAGAACAGTGTGTCAGGGACAATGGGGACAGTCAGAATCATCATGCTTTCATACCCTGTGATGAGGTCTGCTACCCTTGATATGTGTCATCTGGGTTGCCTGCACATACAAATCTAGATGGTGGCAGACATCAATAATGCTTATGTAGATTAGGGCAATTTAGGGCCACCAGCTAGTCACAGGGTGATAAAATGCATAACCATTACACAGGGATGGGCATACACACAAAGTTGGATGCTGTAAGATTAAACTCCCTACCTATCTAGTAATACACACTATAGCTTGCAGTGATGAGCCAGATGGACATGTGTATAGTACCACAAGGAGATATATGTACAGACACACACACACACACACACACACACACACACACACACACACACACACACACACACACACACACACACACACATGTTGGATTGCAGTACTTATTGCATGCACCACAGAGTTTATCTGCTATTAGATTGTCAGACAGTGCTCTTAAGGTGGATGACATCAGCAGGCCTTGTAGAGGAGGGAAAATAGAGGACAGCATCCAGTCACAGGGCCATAAAATGCATACCATTGCACAAAGATTACCAATATGGGCATGTCCATAGTGCTGTGAGGGGATAAATTGATACACACAGAGTTGGATGATGTGAGATTAGAACCCCTACTTATCTATTGTTATACACTATAGTTTGAATTACTTATCACATGCAACACATACTTTATCTGTTATTTGATTTTCAGCCAGTGCACTTAATGTGGATGACATAAGCAGGCCTTGTAGAGGAGGGAATATACAGGCCAGCAGCCAGTCACAGGGCCATTAAAGGCATACCATTGCACAGAGATAGCCCATATGGGCATGTCCATAGTGCTGTGAGAGGATATATTGATACACACACACAGAGTTGGATGATGTGAGATTAGAAACCCTACCTATCAAGGATTACATAACATAGCTCACAGTACTTATCGCACACATCACAGGTTATGTCTGTTATATATGTTGATGCAGGCACAGTAGTTGTGGAGTTCAGAAAGTGGGCTTGTGTTAAACAGCATGTGTGGCCTGCAGAGTGATACTGCTTGGTACTGTTATTGTATCTAGTGTCCTAGGGGTGGGATACCTGGTAATATCCCTGCTATGTATGTACACTTACCAGTCTGGCCATATGTGTCTGATTGCAGTTTGATAGGCAGGCATATGGCCAGGGACAATATGGGCTGTCTAAGGCATGCATTGCCACCATTGTACATTAGACCACCTGAGTATATGTGTCTGTCTACAGGGTGACAGTCCGCAGGTACAGAGGTTTGTGGGTGAGTGGTTTATGTACTGATACGGTCTTGGTCTAGTTCCACCAGACAACTGTTGTGATGTGTAAGTGCAGATAACCCCAGTATTCTAGGATATGTGGGGGCATTCGTATATCCCTACCCATATCTATATAAATGTGTATAAGAGGGATGTCTTGTGAAATGTTGTTGTATGTGTACGTTATGTAAATGTGTTGTGTAGATATATGTGGAGAGTCTATGTATCATTGTACTTTACATAGCTATATATACATCTTGTTATCATATAGATGTGTGCCACATACTGACAGATACACTCATCAAGCATGAGGGGGATAGGGAGAGACAGATACATATACATAGCTGTATGTATGTACAGACATATTCCACAATAGCAGGTTTTGGGTGGTAGAGGCGACAGACTTGGGCTCATGTTACATAAGTGTAGGAGCATACCCAGTGAGACTCTCAGTACTTACAAGGTGACTCCAGGCCAGAGCTACCTGTACTCCCGTCCGGGATTATGTGTGCTGCAGGCCATTGGCTTCTGCACCTGTTACCACAGTACTGCTCTTCCCTGATATTGTACAAGGCATTCCCTGCCTGTTTACTGACCTTAATTTGTAACTCATACCTCACAACTGTACAGAGCTTCACAGACTGTCCAACATTTTGCCTCATAGGTTTGGTCCATTTTACATAACATTGAAGTTTTCTGGTAAACCAGTGGCAAATTAATGAAGACTGAAGTCAATAAAAAATGATAGACATTTGAGTTTCAGACTCCATACACATCAGGAGATTCATGTTAATGGAATGACATTCTATGTTTGTAAGAGCAAATATTTAAAACCTCTCCCTATTTATGGGCCTTGGCCCCACTCTTATTCATGGCTGTGGCTAGACTTCCTGCTCTAAGAGGTTGAGAGGTATGATGTGACTGGGGTACGTGATGTAACACCACA
The DNA here is from genome assembly GCF_019279795.1 of Protopterus annectens. Lineage (NCBI taxonomy): Eukaryota > Metazoa > Chordata > Ceratodontiformes > Protopteridae > Protopterus > Protopterus annectens. The sequence goes on from NC_056734.1 coordinate 304,134,064, forward strand.
CACAGGCTAATAGTCTGGATACCTTTGCCTGTACATGCTTTTGCAGAATGTCTAGCATTTCACCCCACATATCTGCTCTGTTCCTCATACATTTGTAGTTTTCTGGTACTATACTGTAAACAGTGGTCACTGAATTGTCACTACTGACACATTTCAGTGATGGCTTTTACATCCTGCAGCTAATCTGACCTGTTGCATCCTGCTGTTATACTAGCTACCTGTTAGGTTACTCAGAGTGTGTAAAATCCACAAACACACAAACTGAAAAAACAAGAACTGGCAACATGAAAAAGTGTAGTCACAGTGTCCTCCAAATTGCAAAGTTTATTACAAAAAATGACAGTAAATAAGCGCTTTCATCTCTGACCATTCAGAGATTTCATTAGAACATTGAATTACTAAATTCACATCCTATAAAAACATTTAAAATACACCCCCCTTAAACTCATCAAATAAGTAACAAAAAACACAAATTGAATGTAACATTTTAAAGTAATATTACAGAATATAGGGACCCAGCAAATGAATACCAATATATCCAAAAAAAAGCCATTGCATGTGTGCCATATAAAATTAACAAATCTAGTATACAATTCAATTCTTCTATAATGCCTATTGATTTGTTGGATTACTTTTGCACCAGAAAGTGGTTTGGATGCAGGAGTGACCTAGAGTAAGGTGTCATTCCCTAGAGCCCTAGGTTGTCAGTGCATGTGCTATGTGTTGTCTCTTGGCCAAGGCCAAGGCATATTGGGCACATCTGTGTCTGCCTACAGGCACAGCCTCAGGGGGTTCCTCCTCTGAATCCCCCTGCGGGTGCAGCTGTGGTGACCTAGGCAATAGTGGGGGGCTGTGTATCCCTTCACTTTACTGATCCTGCAGCAGCTGTTTCCATGGGATCATATTGTGTAGATTGCCACATACTGTGAACATCTGTGCACATGTGGCTGGAGAGTACTGCAGGGTTCCACCAGATATATCGTGGTACTGGAACTGTGACTTCAACAGCCCAAACACACATTCTATGATGTTCTTAGTTTGTGTATGTGCCTCATTATGGCATTCTTCAATGGGTTCATGTGCATTTCTGATGGGTGTCATCATCCACAGTTCCAGTCCATAGTCAGCATCCCCCAGTAAATGGCTGTGTGGGATGTCCCCCCTAGCAAACATCTGATACAGCTGTGATGCATGCCAGATATGGGAGTCATGAGAACTGCCAGGGCTGCCAGCACACACATTCAGGATAATGCCCTGGGAATTGCACATGACCTGGCAGTTGATGGAGTGTTACCCCATGTGGTTGACATAGATTCTACCCTCCTCACTGAGTGGTGCCTTGATGTGTATATGAGTGCAATCTATGGGGCCCAGTACCTCAGGGTAGTGTGCTACACAGTAGAAGAGTCACATACTGCTGGCCCTCTCTTTAAAGGTGTGGATAAAATAAATGTGCTCACTGGCATGTGGTAGCATGGCATTAAGGAATTGGTGGAGTACCCTAGATGCAGATGCCTGTAAGACCCCCCATCATGTCTCCAGATGGTCTTTGGAAAGTACTTGTAGCTAGTATCCTAAGGGCTACACATACCTTTGTTTCCACTGGGATGGGTTCCCCTCTGTTGGCTCTGGGTCTAAGTTGAAGTTGGCAGAGCTCAGTGAGTTCTCGTAGTAAGTCCCTGTCCACCCTGTAGCACACTACAATCTCCAACTCATGTAGCTCCTGGTAGGTTACCCTGGGCCTGAACACTCTTCTCCTTCTGAATCTAGGCCTATGGTCATCAGCAGCAACAGTTGCATTGACCTCAGCATCAAGCACATACATATGTAGCAGACCTGCAGCAGCCCCTAGCATTCTCTCAGTTAATATTCCTAAGTCTATAATCCAGTGGTGCAGAGTATGGGGGTAAAATCAGATTGCAGGGTGTATGCATACTTTATAGTGCTCTGCTGTAGCCGTAGCCTGTGTGATTGGCTACCTATGATGCATTCCACCTGCCAGGTACATCATTAAGGGATTTTAATGGCCCTAGTTTAAGTGAAACAGGGTTCATCAGTAATTAATATATCATTGGCTTTCTCAGCCAAGTTTTTTTTTTGACAGCCTTCCTTGCTGAGCACTGTGGCTCACTGCCCAAACCCGAGCCACAAAGACAGAGAGAGCTTAGCATTCCATAGAAACACCCCCATGGAAGGTCACACTGAGCACTGCGGTGCACTGTGGAAACATGTGCAAACACTATGAAACACATGCCTCAGAGGTAAATACATCTTAGCCATCAATGTACACACACACCCTGCTCAGCTCAGTGGTTTGCTGTGCAAACAGGTGCCACTGAGCTCCAATGAGCTTAAAAGTTTACGCACATTCCCCTTTGATGTCAGCTACCTCTTCTGTGGACACCAACATGGTTCTGTGCCTACACGGATGAGATCAGAGGACACAGATACCCATTTGTGCTATTTAGTAACCCCAGCCCATTTGCATACAGATCCCTGCACAGAACCTGGAAACTACACGGTTCCAGGCCCTGCCTCATTAGTAACCACAGCTGTGTAACATAGTACATACTACACACAGGGTCCTATAATGCATTACTGTTACAAACTCACAAATTCTGGTTTTTACACTCATTTTATAATTTTTTTCCCCATAAAGTCATGTTTGCACACCGTGGCACACCACACAAACATACCCAGGATGTTAAAAAAATAAAATTAGTTTACATTGTTTTCCATACAGGTTTGGATATACTGTGGGTAGTTTTGCACATAGCTGTGTCCACTATGCTATTTCTAACACTCTAAGTACACTTTTACAGCCCCTGGTGTCAGTTTTACATCCTGTACAAGGATTTTTTCTGTGTACATTACAGATACCAACACAGGGTCTGCAGGACTGCCTATCTGCTTGCTGGATTGCTCCACCACCCTCATTTGCATGCATTTCACCTGCTTATGAGGTGATTTGCATACCATGGACACTTCCGTGTTGGTACACTTGTGCACGTCCCTCAGCTCTGTTTACTGGATCACACACCTGCTTACTTTTGTGTAAGCAGTGTGCCACTATGCCTACATGGAATATAAGTCCATGTAGGCTTTATTAACCCCCACCCCTCATTTTTACAATTGCTTGTTACATGTCTAGTGGAAAGTAAAACTGAAGTTGAACATATTCCATAACAATCCAAACCTAAGAAATCACAGGAGCTGAAGTAAATTCAAATATTTCATAAAAACAAGTAAACACTTTTGTTCATAATTGTATAAACATAAGCTAATTTGGCAGCGTAGATTTAATCTTTTTAGAGTATCAGAGGTAAATGACAGTATTAATATGGTGAGTTCTTAAAACTGAAAACATGCCAATATGAATTATTTTTCTAATAGTACCTTAGAAAAGGATTCATATATTTTGGTTTAATTCTTGACTATTGATATTTTATTTGACAGAATAATCACATGACCATTATTCATCAAACAGCTGAGTCAGAACAAATGTGTAGTCTGATTAATTTCATTTTATATGTTTATCAGTGGAAACATAAGTTTGTGTTAAATGTTTGCTTTTATTTTGGTGCTGATGTGTTCTTCCTTTTTGGTTTGAGTTTTGTTGCAAAACATGATAGAGAATTTGGATTTTATATTCATTTACAATGCTTATCTCCTATTTTGCTGCATTTTTGAGTAAAAAGGGAAACAAGGAAAATGGGTAAATTATAGATTGAATTTTTTTGATATACTGAAATTTTGTAAGTTATTTCAATAGGAACACAAATTTTCAAGACAAGGGACTTCATATATTTTCATTAGTTCTAGCAATTCTACAGATTAATGCACACCAGATATTGACACTGACTATAAATAAGTAGACCCTGGATGATCTAGTGATTGAAAAATGATTAACTCAGTCACCATAAATGGGACTTAAGTAAGAAAAAACATATTGTTATATCCTACAACACTAAGCAATGAAATGCATTGTACATGCTTTCAGTAATGGTTGTGCAAATGACAAGTGTAGTTGCACTAATCTTACATGTAGAATTACACACCTTCTGCCTCATAGTAAAATTCAGACAGATAACATCTTGGTTTATGCTTAATATATAGAAAACGATAAATAATTATTTTGTCTGTTTTTAAGACAATTCACAAGAAGAAAATTAACCTGTTTTAAAAGTCTTCCAACAGTAGAGGGAGTATAGAAAACTTTTCTGAAAACTTTTTTTCTTGTAACGGGTGGTAGGTACGCAATATCTACTAGTAATTCATGATAGATTTTCAAATAGTTAAAATTACTGCCACCTGTAAATAGTAGACTTGTTTTATAACTTCACTAATTTGCATATATATATATATATATATATATATATATATATGTATACACACACATTTTTAAATTACAAAGGACTATCAAAAATGATGTTTTGTGGGATGAATTTGCAGTTAGGTACTATACATTTAAGTAATATATCATAAAGAGTATCAAATCCCCTAGAATAGGAAATGACAGGAAATAAGATGAAATGTGAGTAAATGAGTGTAAAAATGAGTACAAATTAGTAAAAAGTGGAAAGAAGTGTGTTATTAAAAAGTTGTAATATCTGTTAATTGTTATTATTTAAGTATATATTCAGCTTTGATCCTCATTATAAAGCTAGACTTTAGCAGCCATTTGAATTATTGAGACCCAAATTAGTGACTCAGATAATGTGTAGAGTGAATTGCTGAAAATACGGCCTTACCTATGCTAAGTCCAAGATGACAATTCCTAGGAATATTCCCCTTTTATGCAAAGTATGGTGATCTTATAGTTGGCATTTATAAGTTCTGGGGGTATGGGGAATTGCTCTTACATCGGAGGTGTAGAGGAGCCCCCCCCCCCTGCAAAAAAAAAGAAATTTGACATAATGAATGATAATCAATATTCCCTATATTTCTGTATTTTCAGTCTTTTTTTGACATGTCAAGATTCAGTATTTTGAGTCACAAATTTTTAGTAGGGAGCCTGTATTTTTTAAGCCAGAGCTATGATTGTAATGCTCAAAGGTTAAGATATATGAACATAGTACTATATAGCATATAATCAAGAAGGAAAAAAATAAAACAAGATTTGTGGGAAGAAATAGCCAGGGAATTGTTATGGCTATGCTTGTATAGACCCTAGGGCCAATAGCCTAGTACCAACCTATGAACCTATGAACAAGTATATTTTTGTTTTTGTAAGAAGCAATATTTATTATTTGACATTTGAAAGCTGTATGTGGACACATCAATTAAAAGTTGGTTTACAAGATAATTTAAAAATATGACAAAGAGCAATGTATATTTTGAATTCTGAAATTAATTTTATATTTATAAGTCAGACACCCCATAATTGAATGTCATTATTTTATAAGTAAACAAAGTAAAGAAATGTCTGGGATGTCAGACAACTAATGAACATGTCATTATTTTCTATGAACATGTAATCTGTCTTTATAAATGGATTTTTTTATGTAATTTATATGCATTGCATGTTAAAAGAAAATGCACAGCAGATAAGTGTTGTGATAGTAAGTAGTGTCAAGCTACTGATGTGCATTGATATACTGTGCATATGCAAAATAAGTTATTAATATTTTAAGACTAATATGTAGTAGGCCTTTTAAGAAAGAATCTTGTTCATAATGCATGGTTATTTCTGAGCCCTTATCTGCAGGGGTTTGAGATGTTGATGTGTTAACATTGTTTATGCTGAACTGATATGTTGCTACAAATAAAAGTTACCTGTGTATCTAAATCTACCAACATATTCCACAGGGGAAAATACAAATAGAAGACACTGATACAATGTCAGAAGAAGAATAGTTTCAATGAATGAAAACCAAAAATGTCCTATCAGTTATGAACAGTGTCTTACCACCTATTGAGATTGTGAATGCTAAGAGACAAATTATTTTACAGAAAAACATTGTGGTGCAAGGGAGTGCACTGATTTCATTCCAATATTAGGAAAAAGGCAAACCACTTAAGCGCCACAGTGGTGTGCAACCTAACCTTAACAAATGTTAAGCACCCTCTGTTTATGTTGTTAAGGTTAGGTTTACTACTTGGCAATAAATTCTGCCAGTACTGACTAGCAAATGGCAGTGGCAGAGCAAAATATTGTTTCTCCAAACACAAACAAGGTAATGGTCAGTAGTATGTAGTCTCTGGACACGATTTCCAAAAATATTCTGCTGTCCATGCCATTAACATGTCCCTAACTTCCTAAAAAAAAAAAAAAAAAACTTTGAAAGTTGCTAGAATAACAGGATGCATTCATCCACATAATGAGAAGGATATGAACTCTGTGCCATTATTTAATGACTTTACTACTCGGTAGTTTGCCTGAATACCACAGATTTTATAAGGAACAGACCAAAAATATGAAGCAATAGTCTGGACATTCTAAGAAAATCTAGACAGTAAGAGGGGCATTAAAGTTGTGTAAATGTGATGGACAGCATTACACAGCTTTTCTGACAGTGTCCGTAAGTGCTTCATGGATTTGAAGGACAGCAAAACACTAAGTAATTATTTTCTGTAATTAATAGTACATGGAGCAGATAAAACGTCACGCACTACAAAAAATTATCATCGTCTTACTGAACATAACCTTGTATTATGTGCTTTCAACATGGGTGCCGAGAGTCACCTCTCGAGCTTCACTCATGAGGTGAATTTCTTGGCATCCATGTCGGCAATACATAAAGCAGGTTATGATCAGTAAGTCAATCATAAACCTCTATGTTTTACCTTGTAATGTCTTTAATTAACCAAATTTAATTTATTAAGTTTAAAGAAGAAAATTCTCTTGCCATGATGAATTTTTACCCACTGGAGCAATTTGACATTTGTAAAGCCTTTTGCTGACCTGCCTCGCAGCAGAGGTTCACAGGAGTTCATGTGGGGACACAATTAGAAAAGAAAAAAAAAGGAAATCCATTTTAATACATTTCTATCTGCAATGGGCCATAAAGAGGAAGTCACACACAATTCTTTCTCATTTTGAGCAGGACAGAGTATTACATAAGTGAATAATTAATAAACTTACTGAAGATTATGTGCCAAAAAACAAACATAATATACAAGAAACCATGCTTTCGCAGATGTGCACAAGCTAAGGGTGAATGTTTTAAAGTTGTTCTAAGGTGATTATATAAATACAGAAAACTGGGTTTAACAACACAAAAGAAGAACAAATAAGGGACAAAATTGTCACATGCCCGGCTAATGCATAAGAAACTCAAAATTACAACTTCAAGTTAACTGAAGTCTAGAAATGAAAGAGGCAGAATTGGTTAGAGAGACAGAATGGTAATTAAAACATAATGGGTGATGTGTATGTATGTGTGTGTGTGTGTATGTGTGTGTGTGTGTGTGTGTGTGTGTGTGTGTGTGTGTGTGTGTGTGTGTGTGTGTGTGTGTGTGTGTGTGGAAAACGACAAAACTAATGACCAGTTTAATAAAATGCATAATGCTAATCAAGCTAAATGAACGTTCAAGAAACAGAATAAGAGTAAGGTTGTTAAATGCACAGGGAGTGACCATTATCATAATGGGATAGAGCAGTGTATTGCACATGACTAGACATGTAAGAGACTTGGTACAAGGAGTGACCATTATCATAATGAATTTGAGCAGTGTACTGCACATGACTGGACATGTAAGAGACTCTGTAGAAGGTGTGACCATTATCATAATGGGTTAGAGCAGTGTGCTGCACACGAATGGACATGTAAGAGACTTGGTACAAGGAGTGACCATTATCATAATGAGTTAGAACAGTGTGCTGCACATGACTGGAGATGTAAGAGACTTGGTACAAGGAGTGACCATTATCATAATGAGTTAGAGCAGTGTGCTGCACATGACTGGACATGTAAGAAACTTGGTAGAAAGTGTGACCATTATCATAATGGGTTAGAGCAGTGTGCTGCACACAAATGGACATGTAAGAGACTTGGTAGAAGGTGTGACCATTATCATAAAGAGTTAGACCAGTGTGCTGCAGATGATTGGACGTGTAAGAGACTTGGTACAAGGAGTGACCATTATCATAATGGGATAGAGCAGTGTACTGCACATGACTGGACATGTAAGAGACTTGGTACAAGGAGTGACCATTATCATAATGAGTTAGAGCAGTGTGCTGCACATGACTGGACATGTAAGAGACTTGGTAGAAGGTGTGACCATTATCATAATGGGTTAGAGCAGTGTGCTGCACACGAATGGACATGTAAGAGACTTGGTACAAGGAGTGACCATTATCATAATGGGATAGAGCAGTGTACTGCTCATGACTGGACATGTAAGAGACTTGGTACAAGGAGTGACCATTATCATAATGGGATAGAGCAGTGTAGTGCACATGACTGGACATGTAAGAGACTTGGTACAAGGAGTGACCATTATCATAATGAGTTAAAGCAGTGTGTTGCACATGACTGGACATGTAAGAGACTCGGTAGAAGGTGTGACCATTATCATAATAGGTTAGAGCAGTGTGCTACACACGAATGGACATGTAAGAGACTTAGTACAAGGAGTGACCATTATCATAAGGGGGTAGAGCAGTGTACTGCACATGACTGGACATGTAAGATGCTTGATACAAGGAGTGACCATTATCATAATGAGTTAGAGCAGTGTGCTGCACATGACTGGACATGTAAGGGACTTGGTACAAGGAGTGACCATTATCATAATGGGTTAGAGCAGTGTGCTTCACATGAATGGACATGTAAGAGACTTGGTACAAGGAGTGACCATTATCATAATGGGATAGAGCAGTGTACAGTACATGACTGGACATGTAAGATACTTGATACAAGGAGTGACCATTATCATAATGAGTTAGAGCAGTGTGCTGCACATGACTGGAAATGTAAGAGACTTGGTAGAAGGTGTGACCATTATCATAATGAGTTAGAGCAGTGTGCTGCACACAAATGGACATGTAAGAGACTTGGGAGAAGGTTTGACCATTATCATAATGAGTTAGAGCAGTGTGCTGCAGATGATTGTACATGTAAGAGACTTGGTACAAGGAGTGGTCATTATCATAATGGGTTAGAGCAGTGTGCTGCACACAACAGGACATGTAAGAGACTTGGTGCAAGGAGTGACCATTATCATAATGAGTTAGAGCAGTGTGCTGCACATGACTGGAAATGTAAGAGACTTGGTAGAAGGTGTGACCATTATCATAATGGGTTAGAGCAGTGTGCTGCACATGACTGGACGTGTAAAAGACTTGGTAGAAGGTGTGACGATTATCATAATGGGTTAGAGCAGTGTGCTGCACATGAATGGACATGTAAGAGACTTGGGAGAAGGTGTGACCATTATCATAATGAGTTTGAGCAGTGTGCTGCAGATGATTGTACGTGTAAGAGACTTGGTACAAGGAGTGGCCATTATCATAATGGGTTAGAGCAGTGTGCTGCACACAACAGGACATGTAAGAGACTTGGTGCAAGGAGTGACCATTATCATAATCAGTTAGAGCAGCGTGCTGCACATGACAGGTCATGAAAGAGTCTTGGCTATTTGACTACCATTTTTAAGAAAAAGCTAGTTAAAGAAGTTGAATCTGAGAAATGTTAACAAAACTAAAAATAATGCACAGAAAGCATTTTCTTGGATTCAGACACCACTGTGTCTGTTGCAGAAGTACACTGGCAAATTAAATCCATATGCACGGACCAGTTGTAAATTTCAGAACAGATATATTTCTAAGCTGCTGTTAGTTGGGTCTGGATGTAAAATGCTAAAGAGTTAACATCATTTATGGTGAGTGACCATCTTGTCACAAATAAAACTTATCTGTTTGCTCAAACCTTTATTTTGACTTGAAAAACAAATGAATCCAGGGAAATTATTAGAAGGAGACTATGACAGGTGCAATCCTTGTGACTGTAACAAAATGTACTACAGACATAAAAAGATGTCGGCTCAGTTTACTGTGAAAATTTCATGCTGGTAGGTTTGATTTTGCAATCAGTGAAAAGAATGCAGTTATAAGCTCACAAGCCAGGAACAACTTTGTGCTGAACATCGTGTATTGGATTCTATTTGTATAGTAAAAGCGAGATAGAACATGCAATACCATACTTTGGGTAGTAAAACTGTTCTACAAACACGAGGTAATAGCTAACATTTTAATGTGTACTAGAATTCCAGAAAGATTATCTGACTATCGATAGGTTGCATCCTAATTAGATGATAAATTCTGTTTCTTTCCTACTTAAAATTTGACTGTGTTATACAAGGATCATGTCGCCATTATCCTCAACACTTTTGTATCAGTTTTTTATGTAAGCTTTATGGTTAGTAAATTTCTGCTTCAGCATGTCAACCATTATCAATGAGTCATGCCCTCTTCCATTATCATGTGCCTAAACTAAGAATTTGTGATATCAGTTTCAGGTCAGGGTCTTCACTAGACATAATACAAAAGAACTTCAGCTCAAATCCAAGAAACTGAGGGACTGGCATATTTCTGAGAACTGTATAGCTACAACAACAACCAGATATGAAAACAGTCATGCATGGATCCAACATAAAGCTCCAAGAATAATGTTGCTTAGCACCAGACTCATTTAGTTCAGGGTGGCTAATTCAAATACCTAAATGTGTGGTTAGGTACTAAGTCATTAATGAGGTTTGGAACAGACCATTTTGTCCTGGGACATCTTCAAGTGGGGCTAGATACATAGGTTAGCAGGAAGTAAGAGAATAAAGGGAGGATAGGGTTAAATGGGAGGGAGGGATGTTTAGGAGGATATGAGGTAAGGGTAGGGAGGGGCTTAGAGGGTTTTGTCAAGTGTAACTGAGGTAGGAGTGACATTTTTGACATAAACTTGCTACAGAGTAGGATTACGTCCATGATGACCTTTAAGAACTTTGCGGGTTAGGTAGGCCTTGGGTTAGTATTGCTATGAAGAATGAGGTGATTAGGTTGGTACAGACTATATATATATATATATATATATATATATATATATATTTCTTCTCCTCCAATACTAGGTTTTCAAGTCTTTTGTAGTCCTAATGGTGATGTTAGCACATTGGTGTTCTAAGTTTACTACAATTAATTTACTAAGAGGTGGGGAGGAACGGGGTAGGTTGATGGGCATTAATTTGAACTTTAATAATTAGCTGTGTAGGTTTAAATGACGGGATGACTGCTGCCAGTGTATGGGATTAAATATTTGGTATTACTATAAATCTTTCTTTTCCTTCAGCTTATTTACTATTAAAGATATGGGTGAATGGAGGTAGTTAAGAGAAGGTATATTCTGCATTCAATCGAGGTGCTCGGGATTCACACATGTTGATGTACAAAATGGCATTGGGCCCATGAATGCAGTGGCTTAGTTTAAGTGAGGTTGGTGGTGGGGGGTAGGCTACTTACTCAGTGTGGTTCTGTGTTTTGGTGGTCTTCACTTGAGCAGCACATCTCATTGTTGGTGTTTCCTGCCACGAGGCACTCCCATGTACTGGAGACTGACTGGAGCATGTGTGGTGCAGAATTCACTAGGATCAACTGTGTGGTATGTCAGACCTTACAACAGTCAACACTCCGTACTTAAAAAAAAATTAATAAATAAAACGACATTGCACGCTTGATAGCTCCTTTCTAGTTTTATAGGAGCAATACTTAACAACCATTCCTACTTCTGGTGCTTGTCCCACTGATTAGAGGTTTAGACAGTTTGTGAATGTGCCCATTTAGTTTAGATCCAGGATAGAGGGGGGGGGGGGGGCAGCCACATGGTGAAAAAGATGTCGGGGATTGTTTTGACAGAATGCAGAAGACTCCCACCTTCCACTTGGTTTTGTGCAGAGTTCACCGGAAGGGTTCTTTGGTAAATCCAGGAGTTAATATTGCATTTTAAAAGGTGAATACATAAATGCATCCATTACCACTCATAAAAGGCAGTATGGTCAAGAATCGGCATGAACCTTTTAGCACAGCAGTGAGGAGCTACTGGGAAGTAGGTGATACTTTCAGTAAGGGTGCTGTGGAACCACTCGAATGGGTGAAGCTGAGGTGAGTGCCTGGATTATGAGTAGTTCTGTTTCAATCTTAATGGAATAAGACTGCTGGACTTTGCTTTACTGTGTAAAATTACTGCCTGAATGTGTTCGGCCAAGGAATGGTCTTTGGGGCTTTAACTGATGTTATAAAGTCAAGACAATACAAACCAGGTGGGGGGTGGTGGTGGTGCTATATATCTTTTAACTTGGTAAGAGACATATTGGAATTTTGGCTGGAGGTGTTTTGGTAACAGTCAGTTAGCGGTGTAGTTGATTGGTATGGCTGCATGTCCCCTATTTTAGCCTTTGTACTCACTTCATTTATGTCTTTGTTGGGCTGTGCTCGCGGTGCTCGTGTAGTTGCTGGGAGCCCATTGGTAGACTTCATTGTTAGTGGGGGGTCTGTAGTACTGAATTGTGTAACGTTATAACTCCTATTTAGCTATCTGGTAAGGGGCAAGGTATTTTATGATGGAACCGGTAGAGCAGCTTCAGGTTTTCATTTAATGTCACTAGTTTAGGGCAAGGGGATTCAAACAGTGTTGGTGATTGGCTAGTGTCTCTCTGCCTTTTATAGCTGGGCTATTCCAGCCAGACTCACAGAGACAATTTATGAGTCTCATGGGCTTCCAGCTAACTGTGGCTCACTGCGCATGTGAGTTCGCTTAACCATTGGCAGGGGGCAGGAGTAGAAAAGAAGAACATTGGATTTGAGTAAATTAATAGTTTTATATTTAGGACAGGATGGTAATTTCAGATCCATGCTTCAATTTCTTCAATCAATGCCCTTCCTTTTGTCATTCGGTATACTGAGAGAATAAATTCCATAGCTGGGTGTGTTTAAGAGATGACACTCCAGTATTCATGGCAAGCAATTGTGCTTTTAAAGAATAATGTTAAAATTAATCAGTTAATTTGTTTTGACTTTTTTCTTTTATATAAAAGATGAGTGGGTTTCTGTATATAAGTGGGGTATGTATGGCAAAAGATAGGCAACAGGGGTATCTATATGTGTGTGTGTGAGTGGGGGAGTGGGTCGATGTGTGGTTAAATGTGTGGGGTTTTGCAGTTTTTATGTGGTGAAGTGAAGGCTTGTAGTATGAGAGGTGGGTGTGTATGAATACGTGTGTATATGGGTGTTTGTGTTTGCTTTCATTTAGGTCGGGCTAATAGTTTGGTGGAGGACAGTTTTCCATATTATATGATTTAAGGCTGTCAGGAAGAATTAACAGCATGATCAAAGCACTGAGATAAGATTGCCTTCTTGAAAATTTGTGGCAGAAAATTTGTGGCATGTATTACTGAGCGGCCGACATTTTAAGTTCCTCATTATCGATTTTTGCCTTGGTGTGGGCTTGTGGTGGAGTTTTCATGCTGGTTTTTGTTGGTGGGGTAGTCATGTCAGCAATGGGGCTCGGTTGAGTGGTTAAAGGTCAGTGCTGCTTGCTTTTCATGGGCTGTAATGTCTTTTAGGTAGGGTTGATTTCATGCATACATGGGGCAATGGATAGTCTGTGGCTGAACAGTTAAGTGCAGATGTTCGCAGAATGTCCCGATATTCATTTCATAAGTGTGGTCCATTTAAAAGAAAACAAAGTTGGGTTCTAGCAGTTGGTTTCGAAACACTCACTTAGGACATAATTGCATACATTTTGTGTTCTGGTCGATCGTAGAGTTTCTAGTTGCAGGGAAACAAAAGTCACTAAATAATTGGTTGGTTTGCAATCCACTATCTAAGTTTGGGTGAGCAGTATTTATATTTTATTAAAAAAAAAAAAACTAATTTGGTTCACAGGCAGACAGTATTGGCCGTTGGCTGTACAAGCGTGCAGCAGGGTCCACAGTTGGGGAATAGTATGTGGTGCTGTTTTTCTCTCTGGTAGTAGTTTAAAAAAAAAAAAAAAACAGTAATAATAGCATAAAGTCAACACAGCCTCGGGGGGGGTTGTTTTATATATTCCAGGGTAGACATGGTGTGGATGTTGGCATGGAGGCTCAGTGCCCGCAGTGATTGGTTGAGGTGGCATGCTGACATGCAGGAGAGTTTCACAGTGACTTTTCCAGCTTGTGCATGGTACACGTTTTGGGGGCTTGGTGGAAAAGCTAGTGACTGGAGGAAAGGTGATGTATTATGTTTATTGAACAATGACAATAGAGTTACAGTCTGCTTTATCTCAGAAAATAGATATTACTTCAGATGTGTGTAGTCTGCTAATGTTTCAGATTAATAGCACTAATGTTTAAAGATGTCCTGGAGTTTCTGGGTTTGTCCTGGTTTTTGTTGCTGTTTGTTTCCAATGGCTTGAAAACTATGCCTCACAATTTAATAGATGCCTTATGGTTGAAAATGTACAGTTCAAAGGTTAGCAGGAAGAAGGGTTGGCTAACCTCATCTGCTTTGACTTTAGTTGTTGATGACAGAAATGGGGTGGTTCATATTGGTAATTAGGGGTATGCATTTGTATGAGGCAGTAGCCCTTGGTCCCTTTCATAGGTGTTTCCAGGTCAATTAGCACTTGGCAAGCCCCTATTCCCCTGGCTGGCTTTAATGCAAGAGTGTATAATTGTCAAGATAAGGGGGTGGGGATTAACTACATATATCAGTTGTACAGAATTTTGCAGAATCACCAGATTTTGACTCATATGGTTGGTCTATTTTTCATAGAATCGGTGGTTTTCGGGAAGGCATGAAGAACTGAAACCATTAGTACTGACATTTACTGGAATTTCAGACTTTATGCCCTCCTTAGGGCATGCTAAAGCACACTTTTTTTTTTCTTGTGGCTTCCTAAGTTCATGATAGCAATACTTTAAACCAGTACCTATTTTGGGCCATTGTCTCAGCATTATTTTGGGTTTTGCCCAGAATTCAAAGGGTGTCAAAGCATTTAGCATTGAGGTTATGGCTGGCGGGCAAATTATTGGCATTTCTATAGGGCTTCAGATCTGGGGATGGTGGCAGAGGTTTAAAAAAGGGGGGGGGTTCTTTTGAACGAGGAGATGGTCACCTTATGTTGGGATGTTTGTTGGTTAAGGTTATAGGGGCAATGTGTTACAGCTTTACCTCTTTAACGCAGTGGCCATTGCAGGGTCTGTAAACTGCATTATGTACAGAATGATTGGTGGATTAATTCATTTATTGTTACTGTTTACCTTTCAGGATCAAGATGAACACTGGCACTTTTGTGGAAAGGGTGGGTAAGCGCATACTTGCTAGGAAGCAGCAGGTGGTAAGTTGTCCAAAGGAACAGTAGCCTCCATGCTTGGGTGGAATGTCATATTGCAGTTGGGTGGTTTGGATGACTGGGTTAGGGGAAAGGGACAGTCACCAGATCCATGACATCTTTCTGTCTTGGGAAGCATAGGTACTTTATAGGTTGGGGGGAAGGAGCAGAACCCTTTTAAAATGCAACTTTGGTTATCTATCAACGTTATACACTTTTAATTGGAAGGTAAGTTATTCTGCTGGGGGAGGCTTTGTTGATGTGTGGTAAACAGTATGGTAAAAAGTTGCACATTACTTGTAATCATTAGGGCATTTCAAGGTTGGGGCAGTTGGGGTAGTGTAGGGCCATGGGAGGATAGGGTATGTTGGTTGGAAAGTTATATCAAGGTTTGTTTGGTTTGCAAGGAGTTTTGGGGTTTTTATTGCTGGGGAGGAGTGGCACCAATTTCAGGATCAAGGGTGGTTACCAGGCTAATGGCTCTATGGTTTTGGGTTTTGCATTCAGTAGAGGAGGCATTTTATGCAGTTGATGAAAGGGACAGAATGTCAGTACGAAGTGGTTTATGACTGTGTGGAGTATTTACGTTTTTTTTCTTTTACAGATCACACTGAGGTCACAGATGTGGATGTGCAGAGTGGGCGTTTTCTTGATGGGCTGAAGCAATGTGGACTCAAAAGGCGAGAGAGAAAGCTGAGGGATTTGTTGGCCAATGGATCAGTATGTAATGGTTTTCCAGCAGGCAGCTGAATATGTTTGTTTGGGGTGTTTGTGTCTGGTAGCCACAAGGTAATGTCCTGTTTTTTTTTTTTTTTATCTTGTGCAGGAAGCAGCAGGATTGAAGTTCACGCTGTATTAGTGGTAGCTGGGGTTTTCCTTGGAATGGGTCAGATACGCAGATTACCCTGGACGCGTATTAAGTAATGGTCTACTGCTGACGGAGTTACTGGTGAGCTGAGGCATGTCAGGTGGTGGTTAGAAGGATTATATGATTGTGGTAGGATCATGGGCCTGATTTATAAAGTAAAGTTTATAGTAAGAGGGGGTTATCTTGGTCAAAAATGTGTTGCAGCCATCAGGGATAGGTAATTAGCGGGTTGCATTCAGTAAGTTGTCTCAGGTTGGTATTTGATTAGTTTTGCCTATCTTGGTTTTACTGTTTATGGAGCAGTTGGGGTCGTACTGTGAAAGGACATTATTATGGTTTGTGGCTTCCTATTGTTTATAATGGGTAGCTGGTGTGATAGCATGAGTGTAACTAAATGGAATTTGAAAAGGGATTTTCAGATGGTTATTACTTCATTGGGCAATAATATGGGGCTGCAATCTGATGTGAGGGTATGCAATTGCTTCTGCATAGTTTTTAAGTAGCAGTGGGCTCAGTGTTTGGTTGTTTAGTTGGTTAGTAAGGGTCTATATTATATGTTCGAAGTTTTATAACTTCGAACATCATAAAATCGAATTTAAATATTCAAAGTTATAAAACTTTGTACATATGTATAAAAAAAAATCCAAAGCCGAAACAAACTGTTGTAGGCAGGGGGCAAGCCCGACCTGCACCCCCCACGCCCCCTGCTCTTTAAATAGACCAAACTCTGAGACCGCACTATAATGCGGCAAAGGGAATTGCATTATAGTGTTGTCTCAGAGTTGGTATATTTAAAGAGTGGGGGGTGTGGGGACTGCACGGGGGTGCTTGCCCCCCTGCTTACACAAGTCAGGTAAGTTCCCTTTCTTTTTTTTTTTTTTTTCATATGTTCGATGTTTGCAACTCAGCCGTCATGCAGAAGGATGATACCGGGATATCAGAACTTTCTGAGTTTAAAAATAGCATTGATTAACAAGTCAGTTTTCAGATGTTATTTCCTACAGACAAGAAATGCACACCATATAAAACAAAATACACTACTGGGTATTTCAGGAAGTAAAATATATTTAAAGTAATGAGGAAGGATGGATTAGGAAGTAAGGACTTAAACATTGTTGGTGATGCACTCAGTAACTATTTAGCTTACTTACTTTTGTGAGTTTCCTTTTAGAATCTGCTACTATTTGTCAGGTGAGAGATGAGGTCTGGGAACAAAGCAGTTTGTCCAGGGACTTCTATGGTGAGGGTTAGAGTGAGTTTAATGAGGGTGGGAGATTTGTTGGGGAAGGGGGTTAAGATTAAGAAAAATTGATAGGTTTGACCAAACTTTGGAAAGGGATGGATTAATTTAAGTGGAATTTAGAGGAAGTGAGGTTGATGTAGGCTGGGACTTAAGTATTTTATAAGGCTGTAAGTGGAAAGAAGAATCACGTTTTGGCATGAATTTGTAACAGTGCAGAATTACGTCCAAGATGACCTGTAGGTACAGTGTGCTCAGCCAAGCCTTGGATTAATAGTGGCGTGTGACGGTGGATGCTAGTTTGTAGCAAATGCTTGAGATTTTTTTTTTGTTGTGTTTGATGTTCAGTTGCAGTGCAGGTTAGTTGTAATTGTAGTATTCTTGGTAAAAAAGGAGATGTTGAGTGATCAGGGCAGTGGGCTGGTTGTAGGAATGTCTTGAAATTTACAGTCAACACAGTGCACTCACTTTGGGGGACCTCCTTGTGATAACTTGTCTTGGCTATCAGTAATACTCTCAAACTTGCAATTATTGAGTCAGTTAGCTTCCCGGTGGTTAGTTTCTGTTGGTTGGGGTAGGGTGAGCTCATATCTTAGCTGTATGTTGTTATGCTGGGTATTAGCAGTTTGAAGGAGCATTTCTTTGTTAAGTCATTCCATTTGTCTTTTCTTTTGTTTTTGCTGTTGGGTCTATTCTTGTTGTGTTATTGGTGGTAGTGGTACCATGTCATGGTGTTCTGGGGGCTGGGATGGTTCTAGTAATGTTCTGACTACCTTTTTGTGGGCTTTTCAGTGCTATTGATTAATGGCTGCACACCGCACATGTGCGGCGGGGCATTAAACCATTAGGAAACATGCATGCTTAGGCTGACAGTTGATCTGTGCCACTTCTCTCATACGTCTCAGTTGTATAGATTTTCATAGAATGTCCAGAATTTTGTTTCATATTTTTGGTCTGCTTCTGATGATAATGACAAGTCACTTATGGTTAAAGTCAGAGAAGTGATGATACAGATTTGGGATTTAGACTGCATGCCCTTCACAAAATGCATGCAAATGCAAAACCTGTCAATTTTCTAAGTTTGTAAGAGCAATGTTTAAAAAGTGTCCATATTGTTGGGCCTTTGTTCCCCCATTATTAATAGCTTTGTCCAGATTTCTTGCTTTGAGGTAGAGGGGTATGCATTGGGTTTATATACTCAAGGTCAGAAAGTGCACCAAGTCTAAAACATTTGGGAGGTTTGTATATTGTTGAGAGTTTTGATAAATTTCAGAAACAAGTGTAAAAAATGAATCATTAATGGTAAAAAATCATTTTTGATTTCCAACCATTGCAGCCCATATAACAACCCCAAGAAATTCTGGTCCACCATAAATACAATCCTCCACCCCAGTACTCCTCCCACCCCAAACCCCTTCCCCTTCAATACTGCAACTGAAACTGCTCCCCTATTTACAATTACTTCATAGAAACAATCCAAAACCTAACTCAACATACTCCCAAAGCCTCTTCTCTGTCTTCACCCACAGCCCTTCTTCCTCTAATACCTTTTCCTTACAAGTTGTTCCAACTGCCTTTATCAAATTCCAACTAAATAAACTCAAACCCTGCTCTCCCTCTGTAGACAGTTTACCCCCCCCACTTCCTTAAACTTGCTGCCAATTCTATTGCCTGCCCAGTCTCTATCCTCATTAATTGTTCAATTACCGAGTCTGTTGTCCCCAAGTTATGGAAATCCTTTTATACAATCCCTCTCCATAAAGGTGGTAACTCCACTGATCCCTCAAACTATCGTCCCATTGTTATACTAGCCCCACTTTCCAAAATACTAGAAAAATGTGTTCATTCTCAGCTACTCAAACACTTGCTTGACAGTAATCTCTTAACTCCCACCCAACATGACTTCAGACCCCAGCACAACACATCAGCTGCTCTACTCTCATTCACCCAAACTCTATCAGAAGCCCGTTATAACAACTTCTTTCTTATCTATTCCTTGACCTTTCTAAGGCTTTTGATACTGTCTCCCACTCTAAACTTTTAACTAAACTTTCTGACCTTCGCCTCTCTACCCCTTCTATAGCCTCCTGGTTCACTATTTATCTAATAGACTACAATCTATACACTGGCAAACTGTCACCTCCCCATTTCTGCCTGTCTACACTGGTGTTCCCCAAGGCTCTATTTTGGGTCCCCTCCTGTTCAATATCTTCACTAATAACCTAAACTCTGCTACTAATTTCTTAACACTCTTACAATATGCTGGTGATGTCACCCTTATTACCACTACCCACAGTATCCCTGAACTCCTCTCTATTACCCAGAACACTTTGTCTTCCATTGAAACCTGGCTCACTGATAATCAACTAATCTTAAATCCCCCCTAAAAACTAAACTTCTACTTTTTTCCCCTAAAACACTAACACAACATAAATCCTCTTTCTCCATCACCTCCCTTAACAATACCATCACCAGACCTGAACAACATGCTAAATTACGTGGTGTCACCATAGATGATGAACTAAAATTTGATTTACATATCAATCAATGCATAAAGAAAACCCACCAAAAACTTGGCCTCCTGTACCGTAATCATAAATGTCTTTCTCCCTCCTCCAAACCTTCCCTAGCCACATCTCTCCTTTTATCCTGTCTTCTGTATGCTGCTCATGTCCTTACTAAACTTCAATCAACTCTTTTCAGCAAACTAGAGCAAACCTATAAAAAATTGCTACATTTGCTGCCAATCTCCCCTATAAATCCCATCACTGCCTTGCCCTGAAGTCTCTGCAATGACCTGTATCCCCCAAACAACTGCTCCTTTCTCAACTACATATAACACACTCTGTTCTTTATAACCCTAGTTCCTGCCCCTCTATATCTAACATTATAGCATTTTACAACCCCAGAGGTCAGCTTGGAACATCTGACAAACATCTTCTGGACATCTACAAACCCAGGAAAATATAAGGAAGTCACTATACAAATACTCAGTAGCCCACTCCTGGAACTCCCTCCCACATAATATAAGAAACATCCCTCATAAGTCCCAGTTCAAACTTGAACTTACACACTAACTCCTAAACAACTGGTCCTGTCCCTGTCAAGCTCCAACTTGATTCTAGCTACCCCCTTCCTAAATCTACTTTCTGCTGTCACAGCTCTCTCTCTATCCTCTGTTTCCTCCTAAATCTACTTTCTTCTCTCATATCTTTCTCTTTCCTTATTTCCTGCTCCTCTCCATAGTGCTACTACTACAACACACCAACACCTCACTTCTTCTAAATAAACTTCTACATCCAGACTTACTGCACTTTGTTGTTTAGTTTTCTTGTTATATGCCATCTGTGATATAAATGTTTCTCTTGAATGACTGTAATTGTAACTGGAGCGTTTCTTCTCAGGTCTCCACTGAAAACGGGCCTTTGGCTCAGCTGGGCCAAACCGGTTAACAGATGACAATAAAATATAAATAAATAAATAAATAAATAAATCTACATGGGGAGTATTTGTAATAAATAAATCTACATGGGGAGTATTTGTATGCAGCTGCAGTCACATTTCAGTGAATAATGGAAGAATAGTGCTGCTGGGACTAAAATAGCAACTGAGAACATATGTTACTGGATAATTATTTTCCAAACCCAGGACTTGCTTGTGATCTTTGATGAGGATCCAGAGAGGGCTTGGGGCAGAAACCCCATAGACCAGCTTATACAATTGGGTTTTGGGCCTTCAGTCTACATGCTAGCAACTGTCTCAGTTGGTAGGAGTGTCTATTTGAGTGGTTGCTGGGTTTTTCTGCAGGAGAGTTGTTATTAAAACAAAAAAAAAAGAGAGATAGAAAATAATGTCAACATTGTCAAATGTAGCTTGAGATGAAAAATGAAAATAAAAAAATCCAACCACGTAGATAAGACGTTGATAAAACGTAAATTTATTATATGCAACCAAAAGACTAAGCGCTTTTGTTAAAACTATATAGCATCATCAGAGTCATTTTGGTTTCAAATCCTTTGTGTTTAAAAAGAAGCAGCATCCAATCATTTCTTAATTACATCATTTCCTAATAATTAAGACAACTTCATCAACTCTTATTTTAAAGCCATATATTATACTGTTTTTATAAAATGTAATATAAATGTCCTATATGTGTGTGTGTGTATATATATATATCTATATATATATATATATATATATATATATGTATGTATATATATATATATATATGTATATATATATATATATATATATATATATGCCTCTCCAATTCTATTTTATTACACTTGCCCTTTGTTTTAACAATTGTTTCAGAGAAATGTTGCCATTCAACCCTGGTAAATTTTGAGCATTTAAATGCACCTGCCATTTCATTTCTTTTACTTCTACTTCATTTTCTATATCCCCTCCCCTCCAATCTGAAAAAAACTCTATTATAAAGAAAATAAACTTTTTAAAATTAATAAATTTTTTACTATGAATAAATAAAGCATTTAATTTCTTTTCTTTTCTAATTGCTCTTTGATGTTCAGCTATTCTATCTTTTAGTCTCCGGTTTGTCTTACTGACATAAAATGCTTCACATGATACACAGGTTGCCACATAAACTAGTTTTGATGTATTGCAATTGCATTTTCCTGGAGATGGAATTGTTGTTCCATAAGAATTTATTACCCACATATGGTCCATCATTTATATATCTACAATATCTACAAGTAACACATTTTGTCATTTTAGAAATATTTTTTGCTCTATTTTTTTTATATCCAACCATTCTTTTATATTTTCCCCCTTTTATATGTTATTTTTGGTTTTGCTCCTAATAGGGCTTTTGTTTCCCCTTCAAGGCAAGTAACTGACTTCTCAGTCAATACTCTAACCAATCCGGGTGTCACCAAGTTATCACTTAAAACCATCACATCTGTTTTCTTTTCATCTGATTTAGTTAATTTTTCATTTATATCCATTTTCCTCTTAAGAATAGGCAAGAAATTAATGTTTCTTTTATATCTAATTTCTTTCCTTACTTTCAATAACACATTTAATGGATATCCTCTCTCTAGGAACATTACTATAAGTTTGAACAATTCTCTCCCAAATTCCATATCATCACTTACTAGTCTTGAAGCCCTCACCATCTGTCCTTTTACTATGCTCTTAAATTGATGGTGGGGATGATAACTAGTAAAGTGCAACGGAGAATTGGAGTAATTTTCTTTTCTATATAGTTTTCTGTTTAGCACATTATTATTCTTGCTCAAAGTAATGTCTAAATAGTTGATTTCATTTTCATGGTAAGTATATGTAAACCTTAGGAATGACGTTGTTGAATTAAGGTGATTAATACATTCACTAACCTCCTCTACCTTTCCTTTTCAAAGAACTAAGATATTGTCCAAAAATCTATTATAACTCATTATGTCCTTCATATATTTAGATTGAAATACAAAAAAATTTTCCCACTCTAAAAGTACTAAATTTGCAAAAATGGGAGCACACCTTGCTCCCATTGCTATTCCTGATTTTTGGCAAAAAATTTCTCCTTCAAATCTCAAAAAATAATTTTTTTGTATCAAATCCATGAAGTCCAACAAGTTTATCTTGCTTTTATCTAATATTTTACTTTTCAACAGACTCTCATGGAACATATTCATCCCTTCTTTATGGGGAATGACTGTGAATAAATTAATAACATAAATTGTGAGAAAAATACTTTGTTCATATTCCCCCATATTTCTCATTCCCTCCAAACAGTGCCAGGAATCTCTTAGCATATGTTCTGCTTCTCCTTCTTTGACATTGTGGTCTACATAGGCAGCCAAAGGTTCAGTTTTTGATCCTTTTGCTGCAACTATTGGTCTAAAAGGTGGATTTTTAACATCTTTGTTGACCTTTGGTATACCAAAAATGACAGGTAGTTTGGGGTGTTCTACCTTCAAATAGTTAAAAAGAGTTTTGTTGATGTTACCATCCATCAGTGCATCCATCAAATAACAATCTATCCATGTATAAGCTCTATTTAATTCATTTATAGAAACCCTTTCGTAAATCATGTTGTCATTAACTATTATGTACATCCTTGCTATATAATCTATAGCATACATAACTACAGTCCCCCCTCCCTTGTCTGGCTTCATTCAAACTCTGTTGTTTCAATATTTCTCTAAATTCAATTTCAGTTTTTTTCAAATAACATTATGTCTTGTTTATAAGGGGGAATGAATGTGTTTTTCCTTGGTAGCACTTGATTACAATTATTATTTACATCTATCGAAGTAGTCATATTAGCAAAATAATAATTTACGTTCTGTTGTTAGAGTACTGACTAAGAAGTGGGTTACTTGCCTTGAAGGGGAAACAAAAGCCCTATTAGGAGAAAAAACAAAGATAACATATAAAAGGGGGAAAAATATAAAATAATGGTTGGATATAAAAGAAAATAGAGCAAAAAATATTTCCAAAATGACAAAGTGTGGAACTTGTAGATATTGTAGATATATAAATGATGGACCATATGTGGGTAATAAATTCTTATGGAACAACCATTCCATCTCCAGGAAAATGCAATTGCAATACATCAAAACTAGTTTATGTGGCAACCTGTATATCATGTGAAGCATTTTATGTCAGTAAGACAAACCGGAGACTAAAAGATAGAATAGCTGAACATCAAAGAGCAATTAGAAAAGAAAATAAATTCAATGCTTTATTTATTCATAGTAAAAAATGCATACATTTTAAAAAGTTTATTTTCTTTATAATAGATAAAGTTTTTTCAGATGGGATGGGAGGGGATATAGAAAATGAAGTAGAAGTAAAAGAAATGAAATGGCAGATGCGTTTAAATGCTCAAAATTTACCAGGGTTGAATGGAAACATTTCTCTGAAACCATTGTTAAAACAAAGGGCAAGTGTAATAAAATAGAATTAGAGAGGCATATATATATATATATATATATATATATATATATATATATATATATATATATAGGACATTTATATTACATTCTATAAAAACAGTATAATATATGGCTTTAAAATAAGAGTTGATGAAGTTGTCTTAATTAATAGGAAATAATGTAATTAATTAATTAATTGTGTGAAATGATTCGATGCTGCTTCTTTTCAAACACTAAGAATTTGAAATCAAAAATAACTCTGATGATATTATATAGATTTAGTGAAAGCGCTTAGTCTTTTGGTTGTGTATGATAACTTTACGTTTTATCAACATCTTATCTACATGGTTGGATTTTTTTATTTTCATTTTTTATCAGTTTTGGTGTTTTACACTAATTATTTAAATAGCTTGAGATGAACCCTGTTATGTTATTGACTTTTAAGTAATGATGGCAGTCCTTGGACCTGATTAGGGTTCTGGTTGCAGTGCATATAGTGAAGGGTTTGATTTTCTCAGCACCTGCACAAATAAGAAAGCAAAATAATGTCACGCTTCCATAACAGTCAAACCTTTTCCTCATTACAGATTCCTGACTTATGCCATATTTCCTGTTTTGAGGAAATTTCTATGGAAAATCCAAGTTGAGAATTTGTTCTTTGATAGGTTCATGGGTACTAGGCTATCGGCCTTGGAGCATATACATCCCCAGCCAAAAAGGTAACCTGGCTTTTGCCACCCAAGAAAATTATTTTCCTGTGCCACTGTCGAGCAGAGCCACAGAGGTGATCCCCGGGGTGAATTTCCTATTTCCCATCCAATCATCAAGATTTTTCTTGAAGATTGCTAATGAGGAGCTTTGTTTGATATAGATAGATAGTTTATTCCTGAGTATGGGAAGTCTCTGGGACAGGAATCTCTGTTTATTGTGGTGACAAGGTTTAGGTCCCTAGAGCGTGTAGCTAGGAGGGATTGGGATTTCTTTAAGTGGAGCATGTTCAACAGCTCTGGGTTTGACATGGCTTTGTTTGTTAGGCAGAGATCACCTCTGAGTAGGCGATATGTGACGGAGTAAAACTGGAGTTTTTTGAGACGGTCTGCATAGGGCATCTGTTTGAGGCTGGTAATCCTCTTTGTGAGGTATTTCTGTGGCCTTTCCAGTTGTTGTAGATGTCTTGTGAGGTACATACCAATAGGGGCATTGTACTCTATAATGGGTCAAATGAGTGATGAGTAGAGGGGAACAATGACCTCTTTTTTTCTGGATGAGAAACCTTTTTTGATGAGGTGTGCCACATAGAAGGATTTCCTGACTACTGTGGTGATGTGATTATCAAAAGAGAGACTACTGTCCATCTGTGTCCCAAGGTTTCTTATCACACTTTCGGTGTTAAGTATACTACTGCCTATGTTGTAGTTCATGGGTACAGAGTTTTTACCAAAGGGGATGACAATGCACTTTTTGGCATTAAGCTTGAGGCCATGGCTTTGACACCAGGCATCTGTCTCAGTGAGGCCCTTTTGTAGGATGTCCATATCATTAGGAGTTTCGATTATGGCTCCTAGTATGCAGTCATCTGCGAACTTCATTAGCCAAAGACCTTCTGTGTTAGCCTGTACTTCAGAGAAGTAGATACCAAACAGGAGAGGACCCAGGACTGAACCCTGTGGTACTCCACTTGTCACTGGTCTGAAGTCAGATTTGGAGTCTGCTACTTTCACAGTGTGGGTTCTCTCAGTGAGCCATTTGGCAACTCATCTTGTGACATAGGGATTTATACCTAGTTTAGTGAGTTTATCTATAATTCCAGAGTGGAGGATGGTGTTGAAAGCCTTGGCAAGATCTTGATAGACTGTGTGAACCACCTTACCATTGTCTATGGCTTTGGTGACTGCTTCAAAGAAGTCTATCAGGTTTAGGAGACATGATCTGCATTTACAAACCTGAACTGGGTGGGGTCCAGAGTTTGGAGATTACCAATGTCTTTGTTTATAAGTTCCATGATGATACGTTCCATGGCCTTGCAGCCAGGCTTGTCAGGCTAATGGGGCGGTAGTTCCCGGGGTCCTTGGTGGCCCCCCCTTGTGTAGTGGGACCGTCACTGTGCACCATTCAGCAGGCTCAAAGCCTGAGGTGAGGCTATGATTGAACATGGTACTTAGGTGGGGTGCCAGTTTGTTCTGTAGTTCGTGTAGAATGCAGCCTGGGATGTTGTCTGGTCCCATGGATGCTGTGTTCTTGGCTTTGGAGAGTGTGGTTTTTACTTGTGCAGGCGTGATTACAGGAACTTTGCATTCTTTTGATATAGAGATGGGCTCTTTAAGGGGTGAGAGGGGGGGTAAAGTTAGCACTGAACCTATCTGCCAGGATGTTGGCATTGTCAGTTGGGTCTGTATATTTAGTGCCATTGTGCTGTAACTCAGAGCAGATCTGATTGTTGCCATTGAGATTCTTGACATAGCTATAGAATGCTTTGTGGTTGTCTTTAGAATCAGTGCTGATTTTGTTTTCATAACTAGCTTTGGAGGATTTTATCAGGGATCGTAGCTTCTTACTGAGGCTGACCAGGGAGCTCCTCCACTCATGGGATTTTACTCTCTTTTGCAACAGTTTCTTCCTTTTGTTGCACAGTTTGTTTATGGCAGGGGACCACCAGATTGGCTTCCTTTTTTTGGAGGATAGCGTCTTGGTTCTGTTTGGGATAGCATGATCCATGGACTCATGTAAGTGCTTATAAAGTGCAATTGTGTAGGATTCAGTAGTCGTAACTGTATTGTCCATCTGCGTGGGTGTCATGAAGTTCACCACTTCTGTCTTAAGAAGCATGAAGTTGGCTTTGGAGAAATTTTTTACCATGATTTCCTTAATGGGGGGTGGGGGCAGGATGTGGATATCTAGGGTAATTAGCTTATGGTCAGATCAGACCAATGAGGCATTGGCTTCAGGTGTGAAACACTGGTCACTCATGTTGGTAATGACTAGATCTAGGATATTGTTGCCCCTGGTGGGGGTGTGGATAAGTTGATCCAGGGAATTGGAATTTATGAATTCCAGAAAGCGTTGAGTGAAGGAGTTGGTACATGAGTAGTTTTCCCAGTTAATAGTGGGGTAGTTGAAATCGCCCATTATTAGGGTATTTGGTTGAACCCTAATATTTTCCAGTACATCAAGAAAAGAGGAGTGGGAATCCTGGGGCATGGTGGGTGATCTGTAGCAAGCTACAATTTGGATTGTAGTTTTGCCCAGAGTTAGTTGCACTTGGATAACATTGGCTGCATTATGCTGAGCAACTAGCCTGGAGGTGTGGATATCCTTAATGAATATGGACACACCTCCACCTTTGGTGTTCCGGTCCAGGTTACATGGCCGAAATGTGTGGTATGAGTTATAGCCTGGTAGTGCAGGGGTGCTCTCTGGAGCCTTGAACCAGGTCTCAGTCATTGCACAGATATCGATGTTCTCCATTTGAAGGAGTGCCTCGAGTGAGTGCATTATGAGATTTAGACTTCTAGCATTGAGTAGCATCACCCTCAGTTTTTGCTTGCCTGTTCCTGTTATGGTGGTAAATTTGTCATTTGAACCTTGCCTAAAAAAGGCACTATAGGGGCGGCAATAACCCTAGCCAGTATCCGGAATCCCAGGGGTGATAGGTGCAGGCCATCTCTGACAAAGCATTGTGGTATGTCGACCATGTCATCCCAGGCAGACAGATACTGGATCCGTTTAGAATTGCATAAGAAGCTTAGCCAACTGTTGAAGTCAATCATTTTGTCCTTTGTATTGTGGCATCATTCTGGGTGATGGTAGAATGCTACTCAGGGCTAGGGTAATACCTGCCTGGGATACAAGATTGGAGAGCTTTTCCATGTCTCTTTTCATGTAGTCCAGGGAGGTACATCTCAGGTCTTTCATACCAACATGGACAATGACAGAGTCATATTTGTACTTGTTGTGGAGTGACCTGAGTGCATGAGTTATGTGGTGGATCCTGGCACCTGACAGGCAGCTGACAGTAACCTTCTCCTTGTTTAGCCTGGTGAGTGGGACATCAGTGTGCCTGACTATAGAGTCACCTATGACTAGTGTGTTGGGTACATTGTTTTGCCTTATTAGCTGTGGTTGAGTGGCACACTGAGTCTGCGGGCCATGTGTCATTTGGGTTGTGTTGGGGGGGGGGGCTGAGGTTGCTTGCATTTCTGCTTTCAAGGTCTATGCTGCTTGAGCAGATTATTATTGAGAGCCTCCGTGAATGTTTTTGTGTATCTATGTGTGGATTTTGGTGGTGTTGATTTAGTCAGACTATGTGATGTGTGGTGTGTGTTTACCTTCTCCTCTTGACTGTCAAGTTCAGTCTTGATTGGAGAGAGCTTTACCTCCAGTCTGGCTAGATAAGTGCATCTCTCACAGGTTGTAGTGTTGGGTGGTAGGAGGAGAGGGTTGTCTGTGTACGAGGCAATTTCTACATTGCCCCAAGATGCCCAGATTCATCAGATAGACAGGAGAGAACACTGGGAGCTGACCCTTGGACATTCCTGAATAAAAAAATATTTTCCTCTAGATAAGTGAGGAAAGTGAGTACAAGAGCTGTTTTTCTCTAAGCAAGTGAGGAAAGTAAGTACCAAAACTGTTTTCCTCTAGGTAATAAGGAAGGTTGAGTGCTGTAGTAATTAGTAGGTTATTTAGTGCTTACAAGTTCTGAACAAGTGCTGATCATGAATAAGCAAACTCAAGTGCTAAAACTAAGAATCTGTATCTGGACTAAACCAGTTACAGGAAAGGGGGGAAACAAGTGCAAATGCAGGCTTTTAAATCAGAAAGTCAGATAGACTCTAATAATGTGTTTCTCACTACTTCCTATCCTTGGGTAACTGCATATTTATTTATTATTTTGTATGCATGCCAAATATCTCTACACTTGTTAAATTTACATCTAATTTTTTTAAGATTCTTTTGTTCCATTCAAGTTACTTGTCCATTTATTTGGCCTGTTTGTTGCACATTCGTGTTACCTGTAAGGTAAACTTGTGTAATATTTCTCCATTCAACTTCTGTCATCTCTAACTGCTTTGCATCGCTTTTTTAATTCACAGTATTTTGTGGCTCTAAGACATTAAGGCCTCCAGGCTGCATCTCTCCTCTCACCTCTCACCTCTCACCATTCTCTAAAAGCCTGATGTTTCCCATCCCTTTCAGCAACCAGTATTACTCAGTGATCTCCTGTCTTCAAGGGATATTTTGCTGCCAGTAGTTCCTGCTTATCTGAGGAGGTCAGCAGAAAACCATGTGAAGACTGCAGCTATTATTCCAATGTTAGGCCAGAATTTTTATTTTACTGTTATAATATTCTTTTCTTGGCACAATAACGTGATACATAAGACACATAATGTCTCACTAGACATTCTTGCATGGTATTATTCACTTATGAGAGGTGCACAAGATCGACAGTCCCTGAGTGGGGGATTATTTCTTCTCCCCAGATAATTTGAGATCTCAAAGTTAGCATATATAGTTAACAGGGGTTGTGGGGTCATGCCCCCCCCATCTGGGGGTTTGTGCATGGGGTTTTGGCCCCTCTACAAAAACACTTGTTTTTGGTTTTGTCCGCTTTGAGATGATTCCAGCAGCATGTGCACAGACTGTCAATATCGGTGATTCTGAGATAATGATGACCATCTACTGGGTGTTGTGGGGGCACACACACACACGCACACACACACACACACACACACACACACACACACACACACGTAACTTTCAAACTCTTGACCTCTTAAGAGTCCCTGTTCATGAAATATCGGTTGAAGATTCTAAAAATGAGCTTTTCAAACTTTTTCAGTGTTTTGATGTGTGAGATCATAGTTCAGTGTGGATTAATTTTCTCTTTTCCCACTATCGTCTGATCTTGAAGTTGGTATATTTAAGTTGTAGGAGGTGTGGGACTGGAAGTGGGCTTGCTCCCACCCCCGCAAAATATAGTTTTTGTTTTTATTTGAATCTATGTGATTCATGGTATTTTGCTTTCAAATCTTTTGATTCAAACTTTTTGTAGTTTGGATGCTTGACAGACACTCATGCACACAAATATATATACATATATATTCTCTATGCACACATGTATGCATTTATATTTGCTAACCAAGACAGAGCATTGGTGCACATGGATCTTTTTCATTATCAGACCTGTAGCACTGTCTGTTTCAGTTAGTAAGAAAATAGAAGCTGAGGGAAGCAAGCCCTGGAACACAGGAAGCAGTTTATAGCCTTAATCCTTACTTAATTACCACCAGGTTCCTTAGTGATACGATCATTAATATTCCTGATATGTGATCTCCATCAACTAGGTAAACTGACTCCCTGGGTAATCCCTCAGACTGCTGGCTCCCCCTCAAAGTTAAACTTCAGGATTAAAAAAAAAAAAAAAAAAGGAAAGAAAGAAAAAAATCCCTTCTAGTACTAGCACTGGCAGGTTGGCTCCTTAATGACTCATTAGCAATATTGTAGAAAATGCATTCAGTCATTTAATCAGCCTTGGCTATTTAAATTAACACTGAATGCATGCTGCCCATGCATTGTCAGTAGTTCACGCCTATCCATTCATCAGTGCTCGTCATGCCTTCTAACAGCTTGCACCTTGGGCAGCCATCTCCTACAGGTCTAGAAATGTACTTATTCTAACAGTGCATATGACCAGGAAAGTCATTCTTTTATAAAGTCCAAAATTCGGGTCTTGTATAAACGGTTAGCCACTGACTTATACCATTTAAAGCTAGCTTACCAAATGCTTAGAAAATTCCATAAATATTTTTTTTTAATCTAAGACATAATTAGGCACCTGTTCAAAGGTGGATCAGGGTGCTCCTTTAAGTTACTCACCCTGCTTTCATGTTTAGATGTTATACAACAGATAATGTTACTACATGCACCCTCCTAGTGAATATATTTTGGCTATAATCTGTGATGTGGCCTTCATTTCTAGTTGATTTCCTCTGTGATAAACTGCAACCTCAGAACTATAAACATAGGTTTAATCCAAGAAAAAGGAGAATGTTTGTGTCTTTCGGCTTTTCCCGTTTAGGGGTCGCCACAGCGGAACTCCGGTCCACTAATGATTGGCAGTAGATTTTTACGTACTGGCTTGCCGGGCCTAAAGCACAACCTTCAACAAAGGAATGCCCATTCACGCATGTCAATACACAGAAGATGCTCTGAGAATCGAACAGGCAACGTCTAACCGTGAGGCGACAACGCTACCGCAGCACCACCACCGCAGTCTAAGAAATAGGAGAATAATGTAGCTTAATATACATCTGTAAAATGGAAAGTGTTCATTTTCCAAAATTTATACATCTAATGTTCTTCAGTGCTACCTGTTTCTAAGCTCTAATCATCAGTAAAGTATCACATAATAGTATATGATTAGTTAGACTGAATCTGCAAGGCATGGGGCAAGACGTAGTAGCCAAAAAATATGCTAAATGCAAGATACGGCTCAGCTGGAGGGATTCATTATCTGCCAGTTGTTAGTATCCCTGTTTAATAAACAGCTATGCTACCAGAAGAGTGCAATGAGTTTTGTTTGCTTATTTTAAAAGCATTTTTTCTTCTGTTATTCATCAGTTTGGCAATTATTGAAAGAATCTTGGACACAAATTCAACTACCATTTGTATCAAAATCATGATCATGTGATTAGATGTTGTGCTCTAATCTACTCATTACAGTCTCTTAAAATATGTTTACATTCCTTTATATTTTAGACGTGATTTATATAAAGAATAAGAAGATTTGTCTTACCAAGTTTGGACAACCACATGGTCTTTGCATAACTGTATAATGAATACTCCTATTCTGTAGAAAATTAACATATTTTTAATTAACAAATAGGTTAATCCAATTTTGTTTTTAAAGTCATTAAATACACTACAAATCTTACTCAAATTGAAAATTAGATGCAATCATCTTGGTAAAAATGTTTAGTGCAAAGATACGTCATTATCCAACTGGGAGAAAATAATCTGTTGTATAACTCCCTTGAGTATATGAAGAAAGACTTGAGGATTACATTACAAATAAAAATCATTTTATGGTTGGTAGGGTTTGGTAAACAGTGCATTCTGACCAGAAAGACTGCAAAACGCTGCCCTATTTTTTTTTCAGATTGGCTACAATTGGAGTGAAAGACAACAGTATAGTGTATTACACACGTCCTTGAAACAATGGCAGGAAGGAAACAATCGACAGACACTGACATGCTGTGAAGGTACATAGCATTTATTGTTACACGTTCGATGAGGTACAATTGTTTGTTTCACATCGGCAGTATAAGGATTAATGTTTACATTGATGGGCAGTGTAATACTTGTGCAGTAAATTTCACAAATGATCTGGATGTGTATTGTAAAGGGTATTGCAGTTCTGTTGTACGTTGCGGTCTGTAGCTTGTGAGCAATGAATGCTTGTACTTTCTAGGTAGTTGCTGCTGTTTGGTGCTATAGTTATCAAACATAGTGACACTGTCTGCAAGTAGTTGTCCATGATAACCATTTGAAAAGTCAGGACCCACATGAATGAGTCCTTAAAAACAGGGACTGAATGGCTGAAAAAAATACTTGTATATACCAAGGCTGAGATGGCCAATTTTCAGAATATTGCCCCTTCTCTGAGGTATGGCAGTCTTCGAGTTGGTATATATATATATATATATATATAAATATATATATATATATATATATATATATATATATATATATATATATATATATATATATATATACATATATAAACACACACACATATATATATATATATATATATATATATATATATATATATATATATATATATATATATATATATATATATTTCAGGGGTGGTGGGGAGGCTTTGCCCCCACATTCGGGGTAAACGGGGCTTGCCCACCTGCAAAAAACAAGTTTAAAGGAGAAGAATGATGTTTGAGATTAGCTCTTCTCCTGCAGTTTTGATCTTTTTTTGTCCTTTTGGAAGTAGAAGTTACGAGTGCATTTCAATAGGGAGCCATTATACTGGCTATACAATGAATACTGTTCTAGGTGTTGCACACATTCCTGTTAATAGCCATACTTCTTCCTTGGTGGAGATTTAGGTTCACCCATTCTGAATGCTTGGCATATGCAATTTACCCGGTTTTGCTCCTTGTGCAGGGTATGCAGCATGACTGTTACAGAAAGATTTCTGGCTGAATAGGAAACATAGCCTTCTGAGCCACAACTCAACTGTATTTCCTGTTTTGAAATAGCCTACTTTAATTAAGTCATATGCGCTTCAAAATTTAGGTTGGTATTGGGGTGTTACTATAGTTGCTCTTAACTCTCCAGATTTTCATATGATGTCTAGATTTTTGCTTCTTATTTTAGGTCTTTTCCTTATAAAACTTGCAATTTTCTGGCAAATCATTGAGGATTGAAGTCACTAAATAATGCTAAATAATGACAGACATTTGAGTTTCAGACTTCGTATCCTTCAGAAAATATATAATAACGCAAAATATTTCATTCTAAAAACGTTCTAAGTTTATATATTTAAAACCTGTCCCTATTTTTGGGCCTTTATCCCCCCATTATTTCTGGCTTTGTCCAGATTCCATGCACTGCAAGGTTGAGAGGTCTGTTGCTCCTTCAGCTCTTGTTGTCAGTCATCATGGTCTGCCATGCGTGTAGTTGATTGCCATGTAATGAAATACTGGTACTGCTTCGGGGAGTACTCTGGCAGGAAGATGAGCAAATGCACATTGTATTTCATCAGCAAGAAGTAAGCCTAAAGCCATAGCTCTTTTATACACAATACAAACAATGGTTGAATGGTATACTTCGCCACAAGATGACACTGTTGATATGCCTACACAATATCTTTGCTAGACGGAAATTGCACCCCACATGTTGTGCAATAGGGATTACTCAGTGCATACTGTGTATAGCCGCCATCTCAAAATCACTTAGAATGTTTCCTAAACAATGTCCTGCAGAATTTCAAATAATATATCAATCTTATGACAAGCCTTGGTATTCATTAGGGCAAATGCAAGTGGCAGCACTCTACAATTATCCCCGCTGCCCATATAACCATACATGGACTGCAGTAGCTCATGTACTTTACTGGGGAGAAGCTATGAGCAATATAAGCCCTCTGTGCTCTGTGCTATGGTCAGAAGGAGTACAGTTAAATCCTCCACTATAATACCATTAATATAATATAGAAATTCACTTGCCTTCAGCATAATCTAACTTGAAATCTCTCCCTGTGCTAAGAGTATCTTGTTGATGGTTAATAGTAGTCTTCTTGCCCTAGTAACCATCTATCCTAATGCTTTTCTGGATGGTGGGGTATCCACCCCTTCTTGTAGAACTTCTCTTAGTGCTTCTTTTCCCAGCTTGCAAGGCACATCCCCCATATTGTATCCATGTTCATGACGTTCCTCATGCATCTTTGCTGTTGCTTGTGCTGTTGGTTCTGGTGCTTGGTCATGTTCAGTGGAATCCACTAACTTTTCTCCTCCCTGTATTGGTTCTTGCTCTCCCATGGCCACATAGTTTTCCTTTCAGCACAAATCATAGTATATGTGACTCCCAGTCTTTTTTTCATAGCATTGTATGAAGACATGGAGTACAAGCTTTGGCTTTTCTGTTTATGAGATGCTGTAGTTACACACTTCTCCAACTCAACCTGGGTGCAGACTGTTCCTTCTAATGGGAGTTTGGATGCCATTGTTCATCTTTGCAATATTCTGGTCCTCACCTTTATCCTGCTACATTTTACCATTCCAGTTCTTTGGCCAACAGGACACATCCTTACCTAGTATACAAACTGCACATAACTGATGCATTACCTCTTCATATCTTTACAAGTTAGCACTGAGGTGTCCCTGCACTCCATTGTGGACTGACATCTGTATAGCTTGGTCTTCCATTATGCTTTTTTGGTTTGTATCTGTGATTATGCTATTTGGTATCATGCTGTAGTACACAGTTTAATGATAATGTTTTCTAGAGTGGACCTGCATGATTGCTACCTGTTTTTTTACCTGTTAAGTCTTTCTATACTTTCCATTTTTCCAACAGTTCCCACATACAGCAGTGAGTTTTATACTGTGACTGGCACCAGTTATTAGTCTATATGAAGCCTTCTTGGAGGATATTTGCATCTTTGGGGGATTCAATGGCTGTTCTTAATTTGCAATCATCTAAAGACTTGGTCAGCCAGAGACCTTTGATGTTGACCTTGACTTCAGAGAAGTAGATGGCTAATAGGAGCTGCCCCAGCACCAAACCCTGGGGTCTCCACTAGTGACTGCCATTTTGTAGAGGTGGACTCACCCAGCCTGACTTGTTGTGTCCTATCAGTAAAATAGCTGGCTATCCAGTGAGTGATGTAGGGTTTTGTACTGAATTTTGTGAGCTTGTCTACAATGCTCAAGTTGGGGTTTGCATTAAATGCTTTGGCCAAGTAAAGGTAGACATATACACCATTTTGCTGTCATACATTGCTTTGGTGCCCTTCTTAAAGAAGTCTACCAGGTAGAGTAGGCATGACCTGCTCCTGACAAAACCAAACTGCATGGGATCCAATATCTGAAGTTTTTCTGTACCATTATTTATCACATCCATGATTATTCTTTGCATGGCCTTAAATATGAGACTAGTCAGGATTATGGGCAGCTGATGCATGGAATAAACTACCAAATTACATTAATGCAACAGTTGTTTAGATATGTTTTAAGAACTATCTGGACACTTATTAAGAGAACAGCTGTTTAGGTATATTGGCAGACTGCAAGGGGATTATTACCTGTGCCTAAAATATTTGTGTCTATGCATGGATGTATGGGTCAGTAGTTCCCTGGGTTGGTGGATGGCTCACCCTTGTGCAGAAAGATAACAGTTGTAGTCCTCCATTCACTTGGCATGAAGCCTGTTTGGAGGATACAATTAAATTGTGCTTTTAGTGGGCCTGATATGTCACATTTCATGCTATTAAGGGTGTGTCTTTCGATATTATCAGGTCCCATCAATGCAGTGTTATGACCTTGGAGAAGACAATGAGGACATGTTTCCTTGTGATAGTTGAGTAGCTATGGTTGGAGGTATTTTTGAGAGGTATCAGGAGGTGAAAGTGGGATAAAATTGAAGCTGACTTTATCTGACAGTAGATTTGCTATATCCTCCATGTCATGCAGGTAGCTCCATTTTCAATTAGTTTGGCACATTGTTGTGCATTGCCTTTGAGGTTTTGGACTTGGTTGAAGAAGGCCTTATAGTTTTCCTTAGCTTGAGAGGCTACTTTTATCTCAAATTTGGCTTTGCTAGACAAAATTAGCCACAACAATTGTTGATTTTGTTTGATGAGGGAGTTCTTACTTTGTTGGGCATTGCATTTCCTATTTCTGAGCATGATTTTCTGTCTTTCTTTTGTTATACAACCTACTGATGTTAGGATTACACCAAGGTGGCCTGTTTTTGAGCTTGTCCTGTGCTTATTTTGGGTAGGTTCCACTGTCTCTGTGAAGCTGTATACATGATTATAAAGGGTTTTCTGAATGAGTCTAATGGGATTAGGAGACTTGAAATTTTGTCAGAACATCACTTAAAATAGAAAGTTTCCCTTGAAATAATTTCTAAATGGTCCAAGTTTACCTAGTGCCCCACAATTTATTTTATTTTTTTCAAAGGAGACAGCTTTATTGTCTGACGTGACTGGGGAGGACATTATACTTGGAGTGGGGTGCAACATTTCTCCAAACTGGTCGGACCTAGGTCAAGAATTATGGTACCCCTAGTGCATGTATGGACTAGCTGGTCCAAGTAATTCATGTCGGCAAAGTCCAGGAATCTTTGTGCC
Organism: Protopterus annectens; assembly: GCF_019279795.1. NCBI lineage: Eukaryota > Metazoa > Chordata > Ceratodontiformes > Protopteridae > Protopterus > Protopterus annectens. The sequence continues at coordinate 304,171,244 of NC_056734.1, forward strand.
TGAAATTTGATGTTTTATAGTGGGATAGTTGAAATCAGTCATGACTATAGTGCTGGTTTGAATGGAAAGTGACTCAAGTTCATTTAAGCAAGTGATATGGTTTTCCTGAGTCACAGAAGGGGACCTATAGCTTCCAAAGATATAATATGGGACTTTGCTTATGGTGAGTTACTGTACAGAGAGGCGATCATGTACATCATACTCTTTGTCGGCCTTGAGGTGTGATTGTTTTTGATGTAGATTGAGACACCTTTATTTCTTGTCCCCTTCCTGTGCACTAGGTGGTCTAACTGTGTGGATGGCTTTATAGCCCTGCACTGTTGTGATGCCCTTCATGGTTTTAAGCCATGTCTCAGTAACTACACAGATGTCTACATCCTCCAGTGTTAGGAGAGTTAGCAGGGATTGGAGCAGTATCACCTTTAAATTATTCTGGGTTGGTTTAGCTATGTTTGATGATTTATTAGATTAGCAAAGCCTAAAAAAGATACTGTGGGGGTGGACAAAGGCTATTGCCAATATTCAAAAGACTAGAGGTGACAGGTGCAGGCCACCCCTAGTGAAGCATCATGGTCTGTTCACCATATCCTCCCAGGCTGACAAATATTGTACATACTTTGAATGACCCCCATAAAATAAGAAAATTATAAAAATCAATAATTTTTTTGCTTGCATTCTGACATCATCCTTTGAGAATGTAGAATGCTGCTCAATGCTGGGCTCATACCAGCCTAGGACTCGTAATCCAAGAGCTCCATCATGTCTTTCTTCATATACTCAAGGGAGTTATATCGCAGATTATTTTCTCCCAGTTGGATAATGACTCAGTAAAACTGGTACTTGTGGTTCAATGACCTGAGTGTGTGCATGATCTGGAAGAATCTGTCCCCAATAGGCAACTGACCGTAACTCACAATGGATTCTCCTATGACTAAAATATTGGATTAAGTGGTGATCTGCTTTATGGGGCTTAGATGGAGAGACACTTTGCGAAAAGGCTGAATGTAGTTCTTGTTTTGGTAGTTAGTTTTTGAGTCTGCTGAGAATACTTATTTAATTACTGCATCTGAGCAGCCTTTGAGGTTTTGGTTTTGGTTTTGGCTTGTGTAGATTACTTTTAACAGCCTCAGCATATGTGGGTCTATGTGTTTGTCCTGCTTTGTGAATTGCAGGTATTTTGTAGTGTTGGGTGTTTCTGACAGCCTTCTTGGTATTAGTTGTGGCTGTATGTGAGATCCTTGCCTCTGGAAACAGTATACAAGTACATTTCTTACATACTATATCAGATTGTTTGAGAATTAGGTGGTTATCATACCTTTCAACTGTACAGATTTTCACAGAATGTCCAGATTTTTGCCTCAGATTTTGGGTCTGTTTCTTATAAAATTATAGTTTTCTGGCAAATCACTGGCAAATCATTCAGGGTTAAAGTCAGAAAATGACAGACATTTGAGTTTCAGACTGCATACCCTTCAGAAAATGCATGCTAATGCAAAACTTGTTATTCTATCAAATTTTTAAATATCTAAGTGCAGTACTTAACAAAGTGTCCCTATTTTTGGGCCTTCATCCCTCCATTATTTATGGCTTTGTCTAGATTTCTTGCTCTAAGAAGTTGAGAGGTATGTGGTTCTCAGAAAGCATGAGACAGGTATAAACATAGTGGGGTTACAAGGGGAGTGGTTTCAAGGAATTCTGTATGCCTCTTTGTGTAACCTCTGTGAGGGAGAACAGATTCACTACAGTGCTAGTCTGGTAAGAAGTACAATTTTAATTTAATCTCATGGAGCAATGTCCATATTCATGCACATGTGGTGCAGTGTTCAGTAACTGAGTGGGTGATATGAAACAGACGCTAATTATGGGAGGGTCTTCCCAGTTTGATCTTTCAGTGCACAGTAGAATGAGTAGATGAAATGTGAGTAGGAGTAGCTTCTAAACTTAAATTTACAGTAGGGTGAAGAGCTCAAAGGGCCACCATGTTTAAAAGCACAACAGGGACTGGGTGTGTAGTAAAATCTACAGACAGATTTTTCAAAACAGAAAACAAAAATATAGATTTTAAAAGCAGTAACTGAAATGCACTGCAGAAAGCAGCTCTAAATGACTATAGCAGTTACAGATGTTAAGTGCAGACACACACACATAAAATAAATAAATACACTAATAAATAAATTAAATGACTTTCCTGGCTTCTTTTCTTATTTTAAAACTCCAGCAGTCAAACATTGAATGCATGTAAAAACAGGCCAAGTCTTATGAGAAGACAAAGCCAAACTAAGCCGCTGTATTAAGTATAAGTCAAAGAAGCAAAAAATAAGTGAATTCTGAGGAAAAGAAGTGAAATTTGAAGCCCAGGTATTAAAATTTTCCCTAGACCAGGAGCAGTTTAGTAACTCAGTCAGCAAAGCAATGCATACCATGCACAACATTTCCAGATGGTTTAATAATGGCGCATATGAGCAGCAGCATTTGATGTTTATGTATCCTAAATATCAAAAACAGAATTACACAAATGCAGTTAATTTAACTATAGTGATTTATACAGTGCACAGAACATACTGATTAACAGCACCAGAGCGATTAAAAAATCTTATCAATAAAGGATGAGCTAGCATGGGGGTGGGGTATCAAGTATGGAGTAGGTGTGGGGTGTGGGGAGGTATCAGGTATGGAGTAGGGGTGGGTGTATCAGGTATGGGGTAGGTGTGGCGTATGGGGAGGTATCAGGTATGGAGTAGGGGTGGGTGTATCAGGTATGGAGTAGGTGTGGGGAGGTATCAGGTATGGAGTAGGGGTGGGTGTATCAGGTATGGAGTAGGTATGGGGTGTGGGGAGGTATCAGGTATGGAGTAGGGGTGGGGGTATCAGGTATGGGGTAGGAGTCCCTGATCATTATCACATGCATTTTCTTCTCTTTCTCTGCATTGCTACCCTTTTTTTCTGTCTGGGTAAATTATACACTTGTCCTGCTAAAGGTCAGTCATAGATGATGGGTCCTGTCCTGCTCTTTTTATGTAAGTATTTTATTTATTTTATTTATTTATTTTACATTTGTTAACCGGGCTCGTCCAGCTGGATACATGTCCATTTTCAGTGGAGGCCTGAGGAGAAAAGCTCCACTACACTACTAAAATAATACTTTAAAAAAATACTTTACAAATACTTTAAAAAAAAAAAAAAAAAATCAAGTCAAATAGAAAGATATGATAGAAAAAACATTCAAGTATGTGCTTTTGCCTAGATTTTTACATAGCTAGTTATGCCAGCATACAGTATTATATTGAGTCTTGAGGTGAAAATCCAAGAATAACTGGTAGGGGACTCCAAACTATACATTTATATGCAATAGTTCACAGACATGCATTGTTTCTGCAATGACCTACATAGCACGGCAGCAGGGTGTAGCTGCTAAAGGGATATCAGGCTTAGTCACCCGAAATGCTGTTGAGAAGTTATCTGTCAATAGAACATTCAGGATGAAAAGCTGCTTGCAATGGTTGGCACAGCATCTGAGGCATACCTCATGGTGAGTTCTAGAGTTTTTATGAACTGCCAAAGTATTTGGTACAAATTAAAGTGGTGGCTTCCCCTGGAAAAAAAAAAAAGAAAAACTTGATGCTCATTATTATTGGCCACTCAAAGTTCATTATTGCAGACAATGGTGTCAGTTAACAACCTCAACAAATACCACATCTAATAGGAGTTCAAACAGTTCACTATATTCACACAGAGGTTTTTGGGATATTAAGGCCTTCACCTGCAGAAGGACATATCTAGTAATACTCACACATAATAAAGGTACCTATGAATACACTCCTGGGTAGAGAGACAGCCACCCATTTTCATGACAGGGATGCCTTCAGGACAGTTAAATTATTGTGGTGGTTAGCAATATAATTGCCATCTCCTCATCAATCTGCAGAAATGCAACGGAGGAACTATTTCTCTCTTAGGGGAATGTATTTGCCCTGAGCTATACCTTTCAACCTCTTGGAGTAAGAGATCTGGACAAACCTAAATTAATGGGGGATAAAGGCCCAAAAATATGGACAGATTTTAGAAACTGCTGTTATAACTTAGAAAGTTGTTAAAATAACAGGATTTGTGTTACCATGCATTTTGCAAATGACATAAAGTTAGAAACTCATATCTATGTATTTGGTGACTTCAATCTTCAGTGATTTGCCAGAAAAACACAAACTTTATGAGGAACACACCAAAAATATGAGATAAAAATCTGGACATCCTGCAAAAATCGGGACAGTTGAGAGATATGACCCTGAGATGTTTGACAGCTTGTAAGGTGCCTAGTACTGGCAACCTTCCTTATTGACAGGCCCAGTGTCAACCTGGGAGATTAATTCCCATCTGATAGGGTTTCCAAAACATTACCACTGACACCTTTTAGAGTCTCTCACAACACCTTGCTAGTTTGATCATTGTTAACCCTTTTTCTACATTTCATACCCAGCATCACAGCTGTGGTGATGGGTATTGATGGTTCTGGACCATGGTAGTGATGTTTGGAGCTCATCAGTTCCTGTCATCCCACTGCCTTCCCAGTGAGTGCATGGTCTGCAGCTGTACCTTAGGCTTGTCTAAAGTATACAGCATCAGTTTGTGTTTAAATTTATAGATGCAGCCTTCAAACACAAATATCCATTGATAATATGGCATTTTGTTCCCTTCTGAGACATGTTGTATGTTTACATTTCTCCCTTTCTTCACACTGTCAGCAGAAGTCCATCTGCTGATGTCATTTCCTCAGGATTTGAGTGTTTCATTGCCACTGTACTACCCTTCCTCTCTGGTACATATTTTTAGTATCCCTCCATTAGAGAGGATATGAGCATCTATATTTTGCTGTATGTATGCATTGATTTGCATTTCTGTGGTCACTGATAGGCGCTAACAGTTCTCTTGCTGGATAACCAGCTGCCAGTGGTTAGTAAGAATCATCCAGATGTATTACTGCTATTGTGTAATCAACATTACTTTTGCTTGAGTACTTATGTGTCAGTAATTGTTAGCAAATTTCTGGTTTCCGTTATTGTGTAATGTGCTGCTTTATAATTGTTCTTGTCATTGGTTATTTCCCTGTGTCTGTATATACTTTTAATAGATGTGTTTGCAGCTATATATTTCTATGACCTACAGGTTAAAGGTTCTTACTGTTAGGTTGTATGTACTGCATTTTATGGACATGTTTACATTATTTTAGTTCTGTTGAACTTGACATCTACCTTAACTATATCACACATATTTCCAACACAGTTCTGAACCACTGCAGTTACTCATGCTTGACAATTCTTCACTGTTATCATCAGTTCTAATACTAAGCTAGCTCCAATATGTTTTCCACATTTCTAGCAGAGGCTCAAAGACTTTCCGGTTGTGTAAAGGAGGCTCAGTATGACAGAGTTTGAGATCCTATCATCTAGATTAATTAATCCAGTTACTCACTGACAGCACCTAGTTCTAATCTGTACCTGGCTGTTGACTTATTTTTAATATCGACTGACTACACCCACTTTGCTTAGCAAGTTCAAACTTCACAGTTCCTGATTGTTGCCTAGCTCTACCTGTTCTCCCTAAAAACGCTGTCCTCAAAATCATCACGTTGCCTCACATTACTTACCTGTTATCTGCAAGTTCCAAAATTCCCTTATTTTATTAATTTTAATTTCCAAACTCCTTTTCACCCTGAAATGTTACTTTTCTCAGTATCTGTTTCTCTGCTTCTGTCCTATGAATCTGCAGATCTTTTTTCTCATCTGATTGTCATCAAGTGTACATATCTTTTATATGCAGCCCAACAGTTCAATTACAGTGTTTCTGCAGTCAAAGCCCTTACTTCACTTTCTGGTTTCTGGGACTATACTGTACTAATGCATGCAGTGGCACATAGATAGATAGATAGATAGATAGATAGATAGATAGATAGATAGATAGATAGATAAATAGATAGACAAACAGATAAATAGATAGACAAACAGATAAATAGATAGCTATAGATATAGATATGGATACTACATGCACTAATGTATGCATTTTTTTATTTAATGCTTATGCTCCCTTGCTAAGCTACCTTATTGATTACTTCCTGAAAATATCACAACATGCATGACTGAAGCTTTGTATTAGCTACTTTATTGTTCATCATGATTTTGTATTTGCCTTTGGATTAAGTGGTGGTTGTAGGGGCTCCTTTTAGATATTTATTATAACAGTGAACAAGAAATGTTTATAAAAAATACATAAATCTAAAAAAGAGCTGCTACTTGAAGCTTGCAGATTACTTACACACTACTCATTCAGTCCTTCCTTCTGTCCAATATGACTATTTTTTTTCCTTTTGTTTTCTTTAGACCTTGCCTAACATTTTAAATACATACTAATATTTGTTAATGCCTAGGGCATTACTAAGCATTCTTTGTGGTACTGTACATTTCTGGTTTATTTAATTTATATCTCTGATTACTATATTTGGAAATACACAAAGCCATTCCCAAAATGCAACATTTTTACTGGACTGTTAACACAAATGAGTTTTCAGATAGCCATCCTTCTTTTCTCCCCTGTAAAGAAGAGCTAGATTTGGAAAAAAAAAAACTAATACAAAGTCTGCATGTGTCATTGCAAACTAGCCAGACCTACATCTGCTGATCACACATTCATCTGTAGTTACTGATGTACAGATGCTTACACTAGGATGTGACCAGGGGTGTTCACAACTCTTCCAGGGTAAGATTTTTTTTACTTCTGCTATGAAGACATTTAAAATCAGAACAGTTTTGTGTGTTGCTAAAAGAAACCATAAAACCTGACCTGTCATTCAGTGGAATGCCATGCATTTCACCTGGTAGCTCCAAAATGAGAAAATGGCATTGAGACACATGCCATCATTTACAGGGTGGGGCAACATATGAGTCATTTTGTCATGCCTTGTGGGGCTCATTTTATGAACATTTACTGAATGAATAACAGGCTTCTCGCGTTGTTCTTTAACAATCTATAGGATGTTATTCAAATATCTATGGATACATGTGCTGTTATTTCCATATGTATTTCATCCTACTTATGAACAAAAAACAGGTAAATTAATAACTTATATTGCTTCTTGTACAGTCTATTATGTCATGATATGTATGGAATTATTTAGCTGTAACTTCCCGTAAATGTTCTGTTTGTATTCTTGCCTTAATACTTCTGTAGTATGAGACTTAATTAAAATAAGTGGTGTCTATCTATAATCATATATAGACTTAGTGAAAATATGAAATGTATTTTGCTGCGCTATACAGTTTCTACTGCAATGGTGACAATACACGTATTATTAACAGCATGATGATTTAACTGAATTTGCTGCTGAAGACAACAGATCACAATGAGAGCTACATGATGGATTCATTAAATTAGGAAATTATTGGCTTTTAAATAAATAACTAAAGAAAGAAAAAATAATGCTTTAGCAGTATATTGTTTTAAACATCACACCCAAGCCATATAGCAGTGAAATATTACATATTAAGTGTTGAAACCTCCTTTCTGGTATTTTGGCAAAGGTATTAAAGACACTGGAAACTTTATATTGGTTTTACAGCAGGTCAGCCATATTGATGTTGTCTTCATCCTACCAATGGCCAGCATTTATTTATTTATTTAGTTGACTGGGTTGATGGGCTGGCCTGCAGACCATGTTCAGTATAATACACATGCGGCTATACACAAACATAGAATTCTGTGGGTTAACAGCCCTTTAACTGTTAATATATGAATATACACACTGCAGTTTGGGAAAGACCACTGTTTTAAATTTACTGGAGTTGCAGTTATTAACAGTTCTCTTAGTGATGGTGACATGCACAATTATTTGCTATTTTTATAAACAAAGTAACAAAACATGCTTTCTGGTCATGTCCAGCCCAGGCTGAAACAAAGGATTTATGTAGTTCCCTTTCTTAAAAAGCAAACCCATAAAATTAACTAAATGACTGTTTTTTATTTGATGGTTCAAGTTTTGTGACATTATGTTTTAAGTACTTTAAAATGGATTGCTTGCAATTAGTTTTCATAATCTTAAAAAAACATTTTTCATTTTATGTGCAATGTACCTTAAGCTAACAAAACAAGCATTTATGTGTTTTAACCTGGTATTGTAGTTTTTATTGGGTGATTTCCCAGGTATATACTCTGAGGTCCTGCAGCATTACTGAACTCCTCACTTTATTATGCAGAGTGAGTACAATAACCTGCTGCAGACATGTGTCATGATTTAATGTCCAGGAATCCAAGCCCCCTCTCATAGAAAGTACATACATTATTAATGTTGTAGATTGTACTTCAAACTTAATGAGAAGACATCCAAATGCATAGTTCTTGTTTTAAAGTTGAGTTAGTGTATTAAGGGATGAGAATATATGGCATATACTAGTAATAAGTATATTCCCACCCACTTGAGTAATGTACATTTTCATTAGAAAATATTATCCTATCTACAAAATAGGAAAGCTTGACTGTAGTAGTTCTCTAAATTAATGACATTGGTAAAATTGAATTCAAATAGAGAAGCTGAGGAAGGGAAGCTTGTGCCCTGTACAGGGATAAGAGTGAAGCAAATTTCCCAATGTCTTCAAGTTAGGGAGGGAAGGAATGAAATGCTGGGTTGGTTTGTAATCTCTATTATGATGGAATTCCGTTGAGTTAACCTACTCATTTGATCATCTGTGGATTATGGCAAAACTTATCCGTCTAATTTAACAAGGTAAAACATGTAGCTTCCATGTTCCAAAAACAAGGACAAGATGTATGTAAAAATTATGCTCCATTCTGTCATAAAAAACTTTTGAGTAAGACACCCACTGCAAAAAGGATATACATATTATGTCTATTCTTCACACATGCTTTCATGCTTTCACATTTTAAACCCCAGTAGGCTTGAGTAGAAATTGCAGTGTTGATACCATATATAAAAAAATCAAATGTGGTAAAGCACAGGGTGCCATTTCTAAGCTTCAGATTGCTTTAGAAATTTTAGTTGTGCTTACTTTTGGCTGGTGTGCTTATATATATATATATATATATATATATATATATATATATATATATATATATATATATATATAATTAGTTGTTGCTATAAGTCAACTGTATTTATGCAGTACTGTGCTACTCTGTGTGGTTGAAATATGTACTGTACAGATGCAAATGGCTTGACTTACCTCTGAGCTTTTATCTCATCCTGCTCCAAGACATTGTTAAGTTACTAGTGGATCTTACAAGAAGCCTCAACTACCTGAATATACACAAGGAGATGTTGGGGTGCTTTTGTATTATTGTCTAGTCCTTCCAGTAGCCCGTAGCTGCTCTTCTCTGCTCATATTTTTGTAGTCTCCATCCTTGTCCCCTGCACCCTCTTACTTATTTGTCCTAAACCTACCCCTAACTCTATTACTGCTCCTAACCTCAACCCTACACATTATGTTACTAAAAACCTTCTCCCTAATAGTACCTTTAAACTAGACAAAAGGTCAGCACCAAATAAGCAGAATACTAAATTTATCCCCTTACCCAGCCCTTATTCTAACCCTAGTCTGAAAACACTTATACATACACACTAACTACTATAAATGGGGTACTAGAAATGTTCTAAACTGTATACAATCAACAGTAAAAATACTGACAGCAATATATAAAAACTCAAAAATATCTGAATACAAAAAGCCCTAAACACAAAATATTGACAAAATCTAACTATATTCCAAAACAAATGTTTTGCAGGGGGGCAAGCCCTGCAGAACTCTGGATAATTACATACACTAACTCAGAGGTCACACACAGTGGGGAAAGGGCATAAACCTTTCCCTACTATTACTTTGATTGCCAATATTTTGTGTTTCGATATTTTTTACATCATTTTATGGCTCTGCAAGTGTCATTATTTTAAGCTGTGATATACCAAAGCTTTAGATAATTTAGGCACACTTAATTGCCTGACATTTAAACACAAGAGTAATTATTTATATTATATATTCTCCTGGATCATTATTCGTTATCACTTGTTTAAACAAACATCCCTATTTTAGTCCCTCCAGAAAAATGACTTTATAAGCTTACAAGTTTTGTATAACAATAAAAGCATTATTTTAAAAATGAATGACTCTTGGAAAAAATTCAGTTTTTATAATAAAGCATCCATCTAAGACACTGAACTTTAACTTGTGCTATCCATTTACGCTGATGATAATCCTATTAAGTACTTTAAAAATTAAGGGTAGACAGATGCTTAAGTTTCCTGAATGAGTTCACTAAAGATATTTGATGGAGTCTTCACATACCTGGTCTCCCATCTGATATGGCATGAGTCAAAATAGGGCAAATAAATGAGCTATTTAAGTTCATAATGGGAAAATAAAACAAGTGAGTGATTATTTTCCATTCTTGTGGGATGGTTAGTTTAGAAAGCTGGAAAATGCAGACCTTGGAAACTTTCAATACTGCAAAACCATAGTAGGCTATGGATTTCATTCCATTAATATTACAGTTATAGTTAACAGAAATGAAGAAAGCATTAAAGGTACATACTATGTATAATGGGGATAACTGGGGGTCTGTGTTCAGCCATCAAATAGAATAACCATCAAATGGCTGAACATCGAACAATAAGCATCAAAAGTTCACTAAACAAACTTTCATTTCATCGACAGGGTAAATAACTACTTGTTCAACACTTCCCCATCTCATAAACTGAAGTGTTTCAAATCCATCAAGGTGGGGGCTTATCCCCAGGAATCCAACTTGTTGCCCAGGTTGCTAATCAAGCCATCTTCTTTGGAAAAAGGTATGTGAAGCCTACAGAGCCTTTCATGATGTGGAACAGCTATGTGGATGAACAAACAGGCCGTGTCCTGCTTGTCATCATGGGCTTCATAATAACATTTTGCATGTGATGACAGAAAACATATGGACGCATGGTATCCTATGTGAGAGTGGTGCTGGTGAGACCAGCATTAGTAGTTTCCAGGCACCGGAAATTCTGTGGACTCCCTTGATTAACACAGTCTTCAGAAGGTAACTGTGTCCTTCCAGTACACACCACTTGGGTAGTGTCCATCTGCATAATACCTGTACAAAACCCCCACATTACCTTCAAAAAGTATAAATATTACATGTATGTCTGCACTCTTTACAGACACCTTGGATGACTCCCTTCTTGGAACATGCTGGAAGCAACTGTAATACTTAGTTGCACCAAAGACAACTAGCATGTAGTGCCAAGCAGTGTATCCAGAGTCATGTGACATGAAATGTCATGAAAGGAGTCAGCATGGATATGAGCAGTAACACTGTCGTACACCCACTGACACTGGCCCAGACACTGTTTGTTATGCTCAAGGTCAAATCATGCCTACCAGCTCTAACTGGTGGACCCCATTGAGCGTTACACTATGCAATGGATGACGGAAATATTACTCACTCTACCAACCATGGCCCAACAAGGTGTTTGACAATATTAGACCAGCAGGCTGGGCGCTGTGTAGGTTATCTACAGAGTGTTATGTCATCTGGTGGATAGGCAAGTGTCTGATAGTCATAATCTGGCAAGATAGCATTGGGAGACCTAAGCTGCACTGATGCCAGTCAACAGTGGATTTCCCCAGGCATTACTGGTGGCATACCCCTTCTTGCTATTTCCTATCTGCAGTCACAGCCGCTGTCAGTGACCTCTGACTGACTACATTAGCAGGTGATTGTATTTCAGGAGCTGTCACTGAATCCCACACAGAACCAATAGTTATCCAGGATGGGCTGAGACACACATTTAGTGTTTGTCTGAGCCACTGACAAATACTAAAACCCAATGACTGGACAATACTATCCTTTGGAAAGTCATCCAACCCTGGGAAATATAGAAGTGTACACACACCGCACAAAGTTTGCCATTACTCATGGACGCATGGATACAGAGAGTAGTGTAGCCTTTGACTTTCACTGATCAGTAACATGTGATGATGCATTCAATCTTGTGCAACCTAAACAGAAAGGTCTGTGATTTAACTGCCAGACTGACATTGCCATACAGAATGTGGCACTCATCACATCTATCATTGTGTACAATGGCACCCTTGCTATGTTACTACACAGGCATATTTTGCAACAGCCACAAAGGATCCATGGTTCAGCAATACACAATGCAGATAATATGTCCTATGGAGTCTGTGTCAAGACCATACATGTGTAGTCTCTCTCATAATTGCATTGGAGGGGATGTGTATGGCTACCATATAAGGAGGTGGGAGATCCCACTGAGTACCTCCCATGTATCCATGACAGTATTAACACATGTTTTACCTGTCCCACACGCCTACACCATCACTGTGGTATAAATAGGGCATGCTGCAGAGAGAGGTATGTAACACATAAACTACACCCTATATGTAACAGGCCTCCCATGCATGTGAAGCACACATCTGCTTTGACACACATCATCTTCAGGTTACACCATGGGATGCAAAACAAGACAGTTGTAACTGTTGTTGGACAAATATCTGTACTGGACACAGGAAATTTTTAGATGGGTCATCTGCAGCACCACAACTTGTAGATCTGTTAGCTTCCAAAACCTTGGTGACAGTTACCAAGGGTAGCAGACCTTTTCACAGATTAGGGATGCATGAGTACGTTGAATGATGCCATTTCCTTGTTAGCTTGCTATACACATATGGACATATGGAGCCATGCAGCTATAGTGCTGTACTTTGCAGGGGACATATTTTTTCTGTGCTGACATGCTATCCTGTGCTGTGATGTCTATGGCTTTATTGCCAGTGTGTATCCATAGGTTTCCCCAACAGAATCCTGCAAAAGAAATATAAACAGGTCCATGACACACCTTTCATTGTGTAAGTATACAGCCATTACAACATCATACAACATAAGGCACACAAAATTACTCATTACAAATGTCAGCATACAGTATCTGTCAGTAACCACTACAAGTGGAGTGGCAAAACAACAATGCATTACACAAGTACTTGTTAATTTATATAGTCACCCTGTGCATCAGACACATCATGCTTTATTTCCCTGCATTGATGATGAGGATGATAGATATGTGGCACAGGTATCATCACTTGCACAGGATGTTGTATGGGGGTGCAGAAGGCCTAGGCTGACCCACAAGGTTGACAGCATGTGTGTGAGTCAGGAAGGGAAGCAGGGAAGATGGACCATGGAAATGTGCCGTGTGTGTCTGTAGGTGACCTGCATTTTGACAGTGGTGTGCGGGTGTGTGTGTATACAGTCAAGGTCAGTACTAACCCTACATGTGTGTATGTTGGACAACTTTTAACCATTCATGGTAGAGCTGACAGTTCACCATCTCTAGCCCTGAACATGGGAAATGGTTCTGCCAGGAGTTGCACTGGCATCTCCATGCCCTAGGTCACAAGCGGTGCTAGCAACTGATGGTGACTGCTGTCTGCTGGGACCATGTCCTCCACATGACCACCCAAGACTATGAGTCCATAGCCTGCTTGGTGTGGACAGCACACTCCCCTCTGTAGCGCTGGATGAACTGCCACTATGGGAGTGTGATTGTGCATGGCCACGTGGACACTCAGCAAATGAGGTTGCTGACCTACATCCATGAGACTGATGCTCAACTCCAACCACACGTTCCAGCACAGACACTGTCCATTCCAAGACAGACGCTTTCTCAGCCCAACTCTGGTCCACTGCATCAGTGAACCGATCCAGGGTCTCACCAATGCAGTGGAGGCAGTCACAGGTGTCAGACTGTGCTGCATCCATAACCCTGAGCATATGTCTGGAGTTTCTTTCAGAATGTGCATGTCCCTCCATGATGGCCCAAAACATATGCCAAGTGAACCATGATATAACATCTGCAACAGGTGGTGGAAAGGCAACAGGCATCCTATGAGCACCCCTATCAATCCGCCTGTGTGGAACCTCACCAGCTCTCTGGCTATGGCCAGTGTCTACACTCACTGGAAGCATAGTTGCACACTTTCCTGTTCAATGTCCCCACCCTCTGACTGTCCAATATCTGTGACCTCTGGGGACTGGGTATGTGTAGGCATACTGTGTGCAGTGACAATGAGGGCAGCAGAGTGATGTCAACCTCTGGGACAAATTCAGCCCCTGGAAGTCCCACCTGTGCCTCACTGTGGCCACCATCTTCATCAGTGTCTGAAGAAACACTGACATCAGGTTGTGTAGGGGACAGAGACCAACCCCCCCCGTTACCTGTGATAAAAATAGAAAAAGCGGTACATTAATACCTACACTATTATGCTCTGTAGTGCTATGTTGCAAGAAATGTACACCTCTATGCATTGTTGGCAGTATTACAGACCTGTTGAAACCACAATCTCATATAGTAGGGCAAGAGGAAATTACTTTTCCCACAAACAGCTGTAGTTACGTGTAAATAAAAGCTTTTTACATAGCAATCTTACCAACAACAATGAGGTACACTGTTAACATTTGTGAAGACTCTGCACAGCTGTCACATATGGAAATCTGTAATGTCCTGACAATACTGTCACATTTATCAGTGTAGTGACACTTAAGAGGCATAACATATGACTGTAACATGTGTACAGTCAGAAAATATCTGTGCAGTTGGCAATCATGCCAAAACTACACCACTTCAGGCAGCAGCCCTGGGATGACACTTTAGGGATTACATTGCTGTAAACCTACATCTATAACAAAACAGTGTTGTGCTTACCAGAAACAGGACCACAGCCTTGTCCAATACCTGATAGACCTGTGAAAAGTTGAGGGAGAGGTAATGTCAGTACCACTGCATGATGCACCACAACAAGGTAATACATCCATATATCTAACATTTACAGTAGCTACCATATTCATTGTTATGTTGGTCAACATCTGAGCATGACAGCCAAACTGCAGTTAAATCCTTGCCCTCAAAGAACACAGACCTGACACCCTTGTAAGAGTATGTGCACCCTAACACACTGAATGTTACAGTATTGCAGTGGTGATCAAACTAAGCTTACCTGCACGCTCCTCTCCTATGAAAATTATGGCACCCATATCCACAATGTACAGTATGATGGATGCCTGGTAGCTGTTGTGTGTGCCTAGGTTCACCAGGAATTCCTCAGTGGCTGAGAGTGGTTGTTCTGCTGCAGGCCCTCCACCCGTGATGTCACGATCCCTGGCTACATCTGCTGCACCTCTGCATGATAATGTCCATTGCACGGTGTGAAACCTGCTCATATGTCCTGCTCTGATGACCTGTAGCATTCACATCACTGACAAGGTCAGCCAACAGTGCTGCCCGCTGTTCCGTGTTTTGCCTTCTCCTGGACAGTAAGAGTTCATGGTGTTGCCAGAGGCCTTCAAGTTTAATTTAATTCTCTGCATCCATGAAAGGTGCATGGCATCTTGGGTACATATGTCCTGAAAGACAACAGAATGGGAACACATGTCAGGATCAGAGACATGGAAGTACACTATGCAGAGATACAGCAAGAACAGAATGGCTGGCAGTATCCACTGCTTGATCACATATGTCATATTCCACAGTGTGCAACCGACTAAGTATGTGGATACAACAAAAATACTAGCAATAGTCATCTATTCCCATGTGTACTATGACAGATAATGCTGTATGATCATACACTCAACCCTGGAGTCTATTGTAGTGTGTCCTGTAGGGGTTACACCCTTGATAATATGTCAAAACAACAATGGCACACAAATAGCAGTGTGCTCTTACAACCATTATAAAGGGATAGTCCCATGAGTCCAATGTGCCACATTGGCAAAAAGCTTTCCACCCTTGATGTATTGTACATCCTCTGTAGTTGTAACAATTCCAGAGATCAATGACATGTCATTATCACAGTTCTAAGAAAGGCTTAATGCTGTAATCCCTATTCTCTGCAAGCATATTCACACATCTGCAGCCTGTTGTAAACAAAAAGGTTACATACTTGTTTGAGTGAAAAACTCCTCTATTCATATGTGGTAATTTTTAAGTTGTTGCAAACCTGTGTTCTGTGTGCAGAAAGTCACATACAGAATGGTTGCCCATAGCCAGCATATTTGGCTTTTAACATGCTTCACATTAGCAGGTGATTGCCTCTTAACCAATCTGTGGTACTAAAATGCTAATTGCAGCCAACACAGCTGATTTGCAGTATCATCAGCCAATGACATGCAACCACTATACAAGATATAAGGCCTTCATGTAGATTACAAGCCCTTTCTGATATGTTGTGCTGAACATCACTGGGGTGAGGAGACAAAGTCCTCACAGAGGGTAGGTCTGTAGCTACTACCGTTACATAGAGATGAGTGTGCTACAGGCTGCAGCTGCTGCTGCAGGTAATAGACCTAGGCAGAGAGTGTGAACACTTTTGAGGACAACAAGCTATTGGAGTGAGGGTAGCCATCCCATTCCAGTTAAGGCATGTGTTTAAGATAAATATGGTAGGCAACAGTATCATTAACAGTGTACTAGGCTACATGTTTGTTGTGCCCTTGAGCAACATAGGGGATAGATATAACATTGTGTCCACTATATGGGCAACAGTATCATTAACAGTGTACTAGGCTACATGTTTGTTGTGCCCTTGAGCAACATAGGGGATAGATATAACATTGTGTCCACTATATGGGCAACTGTCAGGCCATGTGTTACAGTCTGGTACTCATTTGGTATGTGTATGCTGGCAGTACTTGTTACAAGCAAGGGCTTCATATGTGTGTGTTACTTGTGTAGCTGTGCTAATCTGAACTGTGAGTTTAAAAGAATTGTGTACTGTACTCTGATATTAGTGGGCCTCCTTTACATTACATTAGTTAAAATCCCCTGTGAATGCATATTACTGCATGACGTGACACTTTATGCACTTATAGTTCTGCTATAGGGATATGTGAAGTGTGTTCCTATCTGCAAGCAGACATTTCATTTGAAATGCAATGTGTGGATAAAGAGTGCATGAGTCAGTCATTAATTGCTAATTTCACAATAATGCAATTTAAATGCTACCCACCACTGTATTTGAACCCAGTACTGTGTGTGGCAAAATGTACTGTTTACAAGGCATTTAACAGACTGAGCTACTGAGCCACTGTTAGAGCAGGTGTGTTTGCAAGACGTAAGTACACACATACAGACTGTGACATACGTGTTTTACAGCCATCAATATGTGCATGGCTTTTTATGGATGTATTTCTGCACCAGGATCCCAATTGTACATGTATTTTGCCAGTGATGCCTTAGCAAATATATTTGTAACTGTTGCTGATAAAAGGTGACATTTACCTGCTATTACAGACCTCAGTTACATCCATCATTCTGTGTTTGGCTTTCCAGTGGTGTACTCTTGCACCAGACTCCAAGGTGCACTCCCAATTTTTCCAGTTATCTTTAAACAAATTTGCGTGATGTGGCGAGATGCGCAACTTTGCTTAAACACACTTTAGGCGTGTAACTTGCAATTACTATGTTTTGCTTAAAACACCTATTTTAATTAACAGCTATGTGGCAGGTTAATGCAGTGGTGTACAGGTGCGATTGTCTTTGGTTTGTAATGGGGAACAGGTGTTCATTTTATACATTTTTATTATTTAAAACACATATATCAATATAGCTGCATTTAGCTGAGCTTAGCAAAGTTGCATGATGCATTGTGCAGCACCTTGCTAAAAATATAAAAAAAAGAAAATGGAGAGATATGAAAGTGGTAAAATGGGGTGCAAGCAGGGGTAAACATAGTGAAAGGTACGTAGGTGTGTGCAGGAAGGGTGTAGGAAAGAACCATAGCTATCCATTTCTTGTACAGCAACAACTGTACACTTTAACAGATTTTTTAGCTGAACTTGGGCTGTCACTTCCAGAGGAAGGGGTGAGGACAACAGAAGTGTGTTGTCAAGCCAATTGGGCTAAATTCTGTATGTGTAGTAGACACATGTGTGAAATGGAGAGGTATATATGGGACAATATTTTTTTTTGGGACAAGTGCACATTTTTTTAAGGTGAGAGTGGAATGTTGGGGAAAGGACATAGGTACATGTTGGGGAGGTAAGCAAGCAGGGGTAAACATAGTGAAAGGTACGTAGGTGTGTGCAGGAAGGGTGTAGGAAAGAACCATAGCTATCCATTTCTTGTACAGCAACAACTGTACACTTTAACAGATTTTTTAGCTGAACTTGGGCTGTCACTTCCAGAGGAAGGGGTGAGGACAACAGAAGTGTGTTGTCAAGCCAATTGGGCTAAATTCTGTATGTGTAGTAGACACATGTGTGAAATGGAGAGGTATATATGGGACAATATTTTTTTTTGGGACAAGTGCACATTTTTTTAAGGTGAGAGTGGAATGTTGGGGAAAGGACATAGGTACATGTTGGGGAGGTAAGCTGGGTAGGTGAGGAAGCTTTTGAAGTCAGACAAGACAGCAGATAGGGGTGGTGTTTGACTCAAGGGGGTAAACATCTTGGATGGGGAATGTGTTGTGGAATCTCAGTCCAATTTGCCTCCACAAGGTAGGATCATGACTCACATCCCCTCCCATGGCACTGTTGACACTGATCCGTCACTGCCCAAGGGTGGCAGTGGTGGATGCTGGGTGAGCCTGGCCCACCAGGGTGGCCAGCATGCTCTCCATCTGATGCAGGTGTCATCCAAAACCATGGAAGATGATCCCATGCACCAAACCTGGCAGTTCATCTCTAGTGACAACTCTCTCTCTCCACCACTGGTCCTAGAAGGGGTTCTGTCACTGTCCATGGGGTGGTACTACCTGATGCCACAGGTAGTGCAGGGTCAGCAGATGGGGCACCACCAGGCTGGGTTTCAGATGTGCTGGGACCTGGTGCTATGGCCGGATGAGGCAAGATAGGTGGATTATGAGGAATCGGCCGACCTTGATGCGCTGTAGTAAAGTAGTAAGTACAATAAGTTAAGGTTAGTATTAACCAAACCAATGTTAATATTAACAGAATGCAACATATATTTGTTAATCCAAATACATATTAAGGTATATTATGTGTCACACAACATTATGTAACATAACAGGCAGTATGTTAACAGAAAACCAGTATGAATTAAACCATAAGGCCAGCAAAAAAGTTAGTTTATCAAAATATGTTAGTAATGAATCATAATAATACATAAGAATAATAAATGACATTTTAACAAAATATGTTTAGCGTAACAAAATATATTAATATGAAATCATAGTAATGAATAACAATAATAAATCAAAGATGATAAGGGGTGGGGAGAGAGAGAAAAACATCCTGTTAGTGACATTGAAGATGATATCCCTGAAAACACTAGTAATACACATTTCTACAAGTTTGTAGTGTCAGTTGTGAGTACAGTGAGTACAACAATATTCTATAGCTTATGGAGCATGTACATTCCTCTCAAGCTATTACCATGGGACAGTATGGGCCAAACACTAACAAATGCAGGTACACAGCTACACAGAACAGTTTCCCATAATATGGACTTATATAACTACCAAGGTGCTCTGTACATGGATTTGGTAATACATTGTATTCCGGGTAATCATTTATCTGGTAATCATGTGTCAGACATATTGGGGAGTTCTAATTACACTACAAAAAATCGTGACACTTGAGAGGCGTATTTGTGTACATTAAGTAAAGTAGACCAATGTCATGCCCTAGTTGGCAAGCATGGGAGTAGAACCCCATAGCTGGGACTGCAGGGGACATCTGCAAATAATGTAACAATTGTCTGCAGCAACTTAGAGCAGACATGCAATGACTACAGCCCTATTGCAAATATTAAGACAGATTTATTTAGGAAACGCAATGCTGCTTAACACTTTCTTAGTATTGCTGATAAATCTGCACTTACTGTCTGGTCATAAAGTGGGCTATCTCAGCCATATACTTTTTGTTCCTGGAGTGGAAAACAATGAGAGCATTATGTGACTGAAATTGGCCTGGAGGCAACCATGAACCATACTTTGAGTTGGCAATACAGTTTACAGGACATTCCTTTTGTATTGTAGAGCTATTACAGTTTTACACGTGACTGCAGTGACAGGAGAATACACATGCAATGAATACAGCTGTGCTGCAAATGTTAAGACAGATTTATTTAGGAAACCATAATGCTGCTTAACACTTTATGGTATTGCTGATAATTCTCTGTGAAATGTACACACACTATTTCTTCATAAAATGGGCTACTGCAGCCATATATATTTTGTTCCTGGAGTGGAAGGAAATGAGAGCATTATGTGACTGACAGTGACCTGGAGACAGCCTTGAACCATACCATGAGTCAATCAATAGATTTTTCAGACCATTAGTTTTGAATTCTACAGCTATTACAATTGTACACTTGATTGCAGCAACCTTACGATAGACATGCAATGTATACAGCTCTAGTGCAATTATGTTACAAAACCACAATCCTGCTTTACACCTTTTTGCTTACTGTTATTGGTCTTTTTTATTGTTTATTGCAATGCAGTTGTTATTGTTCATTTATTGCACTACAGTTCTAATTGCCCAGTTGTTACAATATAGTTCTAATTGCCCATTTATTGCACTACAGTTCTAATTGCCTATTAAATGCACTACAGTTATGTTTATTCTTTATTGCTGTACTTTTTTATTTTTTATTGCTTATTGCACTACAGTTATTATAATATATCCATAATCACCACACTCATGGTGCAACCTGGCCAGGCGCCCAGCATGGGACTGAATATTACAAGTCCTCTCAGCTGTAGCTGTTAGGGGAGAAGCACTACATTATGCATACCAATTTTGCACACATTCAGCTTGCATTTTGGTAAAACAATGGAAAATATACTTACATATTTCTGGGGCATGCCCAGCCCTAGCCTCTTGGGCCCAGGTGTCCAATGTTCTCCTCTTTTTCTGCTTCAGGTCATCATAGTGGTGACGATACTGCTCAACACTGTGAGGGATACCAGAAGCACTGGTAAGTTCCCTGACCAACTGATCCCAGGCCTAAGCCTTACATTCTGAGCCTGGTAACTACCCTACAACAGCTTATGTTCATGATTGCATATGAGGAGCCCAACAAAAACTCTGGACTCCTCCACACCCCATCTCTGCACCCGAAAGCATGCACCCTGTCCAATACCACCTGATACATCAGCACATAAGCAGACTCCAACAAATGCTGCAGAATTCCTGCCTATTGCACTTAATATAGGCTGTTTTCCTGCCCTTACATGTATTTAGCAACATTAAAAAAATGCTGTGGTGCTTAGTATTGCAGAAACCAGCTAAGTGGAGCTGAGCACTGTAAAACTCGCACAACCAAGGTTTTAGCAAAGCTTAGCAATGTGCAAAAGTGGCCATTAATCATGTTTAAGCAGTGCTTAGCACCACTCAGCTCTCCCAAATGTAAAAATATTGATTTTAATTTAAAAGACATTTTACATTGCATTCAACAAATAATATGTGTGCTAGGCACTCAAACCCAGGACATACCTAGCTTTAGACCATCACTCTACCCATTTATTTATTATTTGTTTATTCCAGTTTGATGACCAGGGAGGTCCACTGGGCTCAGGGAGCCCATTTTCAGTGGAGGTTCATGGAGAAAAGCTCCAACAATACTTAGTTACATAAATAATTAATAAGAAACTTTGCATTACTGACAAATAAACAGGTAGCATTCATAAAGAAACAAATAATTACAATTTTGTTTAGGTGTAAAAGACAGGCAAATGACCTTGAGGCTAGATTTTACAGTATAGTTGTTTATACATAATACAAATGAGCAAGGTTAGCTAGGTGAGAGGTTAGCCAGGAGTAAAAGTGGAAGAGACCTTGAGAGGTATAGGGTGAAGAGTACAGTAGCATTTCCTGTTTGAGTAAAGGTGAGAATGAAGAAGAGTTTTAAAGTTTTCGAGGTTATTGCAGGTCCTAAGAGTGGAGGGAAGAGCATTCCATTTTTTGGCTAAGGTGAAGGAAAGCAGAAGTTGACCAGTTGGGCACTTGGGTTTGTGGATGGTGATTAGGTTTTGGTGGGTAGAGCTAAGTGTTCTATGGGGAGTATATGGTTGTAGGATATTGGATAGTGCAGAGCACTTGGTAGGTTGGAAAAGTAGTCTATAGGCAGTCGTGATTTGGAGAAAGTCAAGTTGGTTATGGAGTTCAAGCCAGTTTAATGAGTGAAGGGAGGAACAGTGATGAGAGGAAGATTATGTTTGGTAACAAATCTGAAGATTTTATTGTAACAGACTTCTAGTTTGGAGGATAGTGAGAAGCTACTTGGATAGTATATAAAATAGTATACCTTAACATACACTACTAAGCAACTGCGGCACACTGTGCAAATGGGCTTAAACATAAGCAGACATGTAATTAATTACATCTGGTTTCAATATTTAGATGTCTGGCAGGTGCCAGCTGTCTATGTGTAAGTGCAGCTTGGCATTGCAGAGTTATGCACTATGCCATATAAATGGACATTAAAAAAATACCACAACAATATTGAAATTTAAAACACAAAATATTAATACACAGCACACTTCATCAGTATCATGGAATATTACAGGAAGCCTCGTTGTGTATATAACTTCTGACCAGCCTCTACATTTCCGACTACATGGATTCAATACCCCTGTTACTATGCTCTCCCTGGGCAGCTCACCATGATTAATAGGCATGCACACTACTGAGGGGGAACTGTGGCCATGTAGCTCTACATAGAGCCTACATGGATTTTATTAAATCCTGGGGTACATCTTTGTGAAACCTGGATCTGCTCAACATTAGAAGAAATAATGCAGATGGAAACTAATTAGTGACCATATGACCAGGATTTATGACTGAGTACAAAAATGAATACTCAGTTCAAAGGATTAGGTGACACGCTTGCTGACATTCAAGAAGCTTGATTGCCACTATTTCATTTGGATACTTTCATTATTCATGTACAGACAATATTCTGTTGAATATCATTGACAAAAAGTAATCTTTGTTCTATTTCAGTGGGAGTATTTGAGTAATGCACTCATCTAGTTTTTATAATTATTTATATTTCTTTTCATAGCAGGAGTCCAGACCTGAAGCATGTTCCACGTGTTACGTTTTACAAAATTATTTTTTCTTAAAACACTGTATCAAGCACAACTTTGTAAATTAAGCAGAGTTCACTTAAGGCTATAGAGACAGAAATTATATTCGATAGTAGGACAGAACAATGGAAACTATAAGGGGAAATGACATATTATTTGTTCATATTCTATTTCTACTAAATAAAAAGTTTCAGAGGCAGAAAGATGCAGTGCATTGTGTAACAGGCTAGTTAATTAAATATGTCAGGGAATATTACTGCATGAGAATAACTAAATATGTCCTTTTAACATCAGATGTGCTGCTAAAAAAGCCTTCCTGACCATATTTGCTACTTATCTTCCAGTGTACCCATATATTAATTTATTTTCTTTTCTTCATAATTTGACTATAAATCTTGCAATCAAACTGCATTTACTTTTATTCTGACACAATGCTTCATGTCATTATGCATACACCAGCCAAGAATTTTGTCAGCTTTACACAACTTTTGGATTATTTGTTGAGTTGGATTTATTCCTTAGTTTGTAGTCAGTAGCATGGTTTGTCATTCATAATTATTTGCTTAACTTTTATAGCTCATAAGAAAACATACAATATGAAGGATCACAGCTGCAAGACACTACTGCTTACTTTCAAAGCATTTGAGGGTAACTGGCGCATTGCCCTAGGGTACCATACTGTTCAGTTTAGCCACTCAAATATCTGATTACTATGTATCAACTAATGTTAACTTAGACTAGTTTAGCTAAGCACTCTTATGGAGTTGGTGTTGAAAACCTCAACTTCCAAATACACAGCATTCACAACAAGGACTTCATCACATCTTTAAATAATGTGATGTTAAGTATTTCTAGGATAGAGAATGCCTTAAGCACCTAGTAAACAACAGAGTACAATAGTCTGAGAAACACCTGCATTACCCAAAAGGAAAAGGTAAGTGGAACAGTTTTCTGTTTAGTTCAAGTTTTACACCATTTGTCCAAACTCCAGTCAATATGGTAGTGTAGAAACTAAATCAGACATGTATTTTAATGAGCATTCTAAAAAACACAGTGGTCCCCATGTAATATGGGAACAGAAAGATTGGTCGGAGCACTTCTGGAACCAAAAACTGAAACACAAAAAAAGGCCATCAGTTTTAGAGTTGAATGCATAGAAAGTGATTTTTAGTAAATTTTATACTAATATGGCCAATCCCAGAAATGGCTTAAGTCCTCTATTGCCTTTTGTGTATTGGACAGATAGGTAGTGACATTCTTGAAAACATGCTGTCTGGCCTTGGAGTTACAGATAAGTGCCACAGTACTTTCCTCTTTTCTTGAGTTTTGAATTACATTATTTATAGTATATATAAATTATTTATTTATTTATTTTACATTTGTTAACCGGCAAAGTCCGATTTGGAACGAGCCAATTTTCAGCGGAGGCCAGGGAGAAATGCTCCAGATGCATGTGTTTGTAACATACTTTATATATATATAATGTAATATAATACTTTGTATATTAAATTACATTATTGATTGAATGTTTGAAAGCTAGAGAATAACTAGGACTATAATGAGCCTTCTTTAAGCCTTTACCCACACCATTAATCTAGCATCATTAGAATAATCATTCCCAGTCCTACACCAATCAACCTGAAGTGTGTGTGTATGGTTTATCCCTCCAGCATATAAACAGAAGTAAATAAAGGTACAATAGTACAGTCTATAATTACTCTAATATCCAGCAAACAAAAAAGCAAACTCAGAACAAGAAATTACTCAAAAATAATATGTCAGTGCACTTCAGATAATTGATAGGAATCTACTATATATGTCCAATTAGATACTATAGTAGATGGGTTTACCAGCATCAGTATACCTCAATTAAAACTCACCATGGTGGTCGCCTCATCCCTCAATTTAAATATAACACCTCTAAGCTTGTACCAACTCAGAGAAAATGGTAATATATCTTTTTCTGCAACTATTTGCAACCATGGGAACAGAAAGAAGATGAGGGTGTGTGGAAGAATCCCCCAAATCATAATATGTAGGAAGCCCCCCAGCTTATACTATAATGGTCCACTACTGAGTGATATAACAAGTACATCACAGACTGTGTATAGTATAATTTTTAGCAGTAAAAGTGAAAGCAAACCCCACACACAAATATTTTATGTCCCCAAAAAGCATGAACATTTCCATTTTAAGCCTGAGGATGTAAACATTAAATAAAATAATAGGTGAATAGGGAAATACTAGGCTAACTGACTTGAAGGGCATTTTAAGCCTAGAAAATAACCTGAGGTCAGAATCAAACACTTTACCTTGTGACTGTGAAGTGAAGACCTTAATCATTATGCCAAACCAGTCATTATTTTGGATTTTAGTTGCATAAACACTGACTGGATAAATTTGCACAGCATCAAGGAAATATAACCAAATATTAACTATATAAATTAAAGCAAAATAAAAGAAATAGAAAAACTAACTAATGGGTGGAATATCTTTGATAAACTAATAAAACTTGGATCTTTCTGCTCCCCACACATAGGTACCCCCTATTTATCAGACATAGATATTGACCATATCATCTTTAGTACAGCATTAAAATCAGATTTGTTCAGGAATAGATCATCCATTTTGTTTTTACCAGTGCAAACTGAAGAATTAAATGAATACCTAAGAAAAAAATGATTTAACTATGAATGCATCACGGTTTCAAAAATTAAATGCATTAATAAGGTATTCTTTAATTAGATTACAAAACTGAAAGTAAGACATTGCAAATGTAATATTTTATCAATAAGCAATGGAGTGACAGGTAAGTACCAGACTATACGTCTGCAAACCTTTACCGACCTAGTTAACAGCTTCCTTCCAAAATTCCCTAACTTAACTAATCTAACACTGAGGTGTCAGATATACAAAACTCACTACAATTAAAAGAAAAATTAAAATTGCCATATTTAGTGTATTGCCTAAATAATTTATTTTACCTTTTTTTCCCACAGTTATGTTCTTGAATTCAGTTTGCTGGTACTCTGCCTAATGTAAAATGGATCACAGGAGGTGGTTACATAAATAATATGTGTACTTTGGCAGGAAAAACGTCCTTTGTGCTAACTTCCATACTGATCTTTTATAATAAATCTCTTAAATTGTCACTTTTCTTACTGAGAAAAAGATGGGCTGTACATACCACTTCAGAAACCACTGCTCTGCTATTTCAAATTATACTTAAGAATTCCCTTGTTAGCATATCTATCAAAACTATATGCAACCTTTATTCTATTAATCTGTGCCATCTCACCTGCATAATCATTAGTCATTTTTGTAAAGATATAATAGCCAATAATTTAACTGACCCCCTCTTCAATTTTGAAAGGACTTTATTTAGTCTTTTGACCCTGTAACATTAGTCTAAAAAGATATCCTTCAGTTTTTCAATTTTCATCTGATACACCTTACCTTTATTTGTCAGCCACTATGTTTTGCCTTTTCAGTGCATCTGATTTCAAATAAAAAGATTGTGGGGCAAGACAATGGAGATTAATATTACTCTGACATTGTTTTCTGAACATTTTAGTATATCATTTAGTATCTACCATCCAAGAACTTCACCTCACAGGAGGAAGACTGTGACTGAAAATTTTAGAAAATCTGTCATAATATCTATGTATGTCAGAAATTCATAAAATAAACCAAGTTCCCACTGCAACAAAATAAAAATGCCATCAATAAAGCAGTTATGAAAGAGATTCTTTATTAGTTCAGCCTATGGGAATTTACAGTACAGTCAATGAAAATATAATATGATACAATCTTTAAAAAATGTCAGTCTTTATACAATGATACTATACAAGCTATAAACATTTCATAGTTTATATAACATTGTGCTGTACTTGAGTACACACAATTTAAATACATTTAGGTTTAAAAAATAAATATTTTCCTCAGCTTTTTGATGTCAAGATACATTGAATAGTTTATGATTATATGAAGGATTTCCCAGTTTGATAAAACATATGCACAAAGTAGAAGTCCAGTATTTTTCAACATTTTCTTACTTATACTACTTCCATACACTTCACACTTATATTTCATAAATGATTTAAACTTGAATCTGTTTATATTATCTTCATATGTTCTTTGTTGTCTTGCAACATTTCTGAACATGCATATAACTCAGAATATCTTCTTTTTACTAATAATTCTCAATCTTGTCTTCTGCTCTTTTCTTAATATTTTCTTTAAATCTGGTGAGCAGAACTTTCTTAAATCTGCATGCTTCCTCAAAAACGTCTTCAAATATTTAAATCATATCTGCTTTAGGTCTTATTAATCAAATTTTAAGCTGCTGATGTGTATCCATACATTGTTTAAAAAATTATTTTTTTTCTCCAATACCTCCTGTGACAATTCTTTTCTAGGTAGTTGGATCAATATGAATGAGGTAGTTTCTGACATCATCTACTACTGTTTTTTCATTTTGTTTGTAGTGGGATGGAAATTTCTTTAGCAGATTACACATTTTTCAATAGATTTTTCAGAAACAGAGATGTTACTGTCCGAGCTCCATATTTCAGCTTCATACATAAAAACTTACTTTACTTATTATTGCCACTATTAGAGGAAAAATACTATGGACACCATAATTTTTGTCAAATCTACAGACTGCATAGATTGCGCCCTCTGGTTGTAAGGGGGTATTTGGACTTTTCAGTTAGTATTTCTGGAAAAGATCACCCTAAAATATTGATATGTCTGTATTTCTTCAATAGGGTGTCTCCCCATACAGATTATGTACCCCTGTTTTTTACTAAATATCATTAGTTTACTTTTTGTATTACTTTTTTAATAACCTGCCATAGCTAAGGTCTCAAGTTTATCTAACTATTTTCTCTTACACTATAATAATAATATAGTATTGTTAAATCAGCATTAACAATAACTATGCACCTTTTCTACACTCGGCATTTCTATATCCATTTGCATTATTTTTAGCAATAAATGCATCCATGTACATAATGAATACTCAGGGTAGTAACTTGCATACTTGTCAAACTCCTTTCTCAGGAGGAAGTACTTCAGCATAATCAATCTCCTTTTGATGTAATTTGTATGATGACCCAATTATTTTCACATAATAATGTGATTTATACTTATCAACAATTTTGAGTGCCCTTTGTCAAAAACTTTTCCCCATAATATTTTGCTATCTACACTATCAAAAGCTGATTCTATGTTAAAATAGGTAAAAAAGATCACCTTTACTAATGTGGGTATATTTTTCAGTTATTCACTGCAAAAATTAACACAACTGATGGGTCATCCTAATTTCAACACTTGAAAACTGCAGTTTTCATAAACCTACTTTGTTCACCCAAATATCAGCTCCTTCAATATTAGTGAAGAAAATAATTTCTATGCTAAGAATCTGGAATTCTTGCTCTCTCTCACACACACACAAAAGTAATACTGAACAGGTTGTCAGCACACCAGAGACCTTCAAAACATAAACATGCTAAACCTAATACAGCACCTACAACACTCAATTCACATAAAAACACAAGCACCAGTGTCTCACTGAATAATTTTCTAAGGCAAAGCACATCTAAACCAAATTTTTAGTCATAGGGGACTCCATTGTGAGACACACAGATGTCCCACTCACCATGCTGGACAATGAGAAGGTTATGGTCAGCTGTCTTTTGGGTGCCAGGATCTGTCAGATCACACATGCACTCAAGTCTCTCAATAGCAAGTACCGTTATGACTCCATCATAGATCCTGTTGGTGTGAATGACTTGAGATGTACCTCACTGGACTATATGAAGAGAAACATGACTGAGATCTCTGAATATGTGTCCCAGGCAGGTATGTCTCTAGCTTTGAGCAGCATTCTACCCTCGCCTAGGATGACACCTCAATATAAACAAAAAATGATTGACTTCAATAATTGGCTTACTTTCTTCTAAGGCAATCCAGGTCCTGTCAGCCTGGGATGACATGGTTGATAGATCATGCTGCTTTGCCAGATATGGTCTTCACGTCTCAGTGACAGGCTGTCACCTCTAGGCTTTTGGTTACTAGCTAAGGCACCTGCCTCCTCCATATTGACTTTTTTAGGCAAGGTCTCAAGAACAAAAGTTCTGATGTGAAAATATCACTCACACATAAATTAAGGGTTATGCTGCTAAATGCTCATAGTTTAAATCAGAAACTGCACTTTCTGGAAGCACTCCTCTCCCTGGAGGATGTTGTTGTCTGTGCAGTCACAGAAACTTGGTTCAGGGACACAGAGAGTACCATGGCCTTACAAGACTTCTATACTTTCAGACCAAAATATGAACGAGTGAGAACCAAAGAAGGAGTATCTATCTTCATCAAATATGAAGTCACCTCTAGTCTGGTTAGACAGGAAAACTCCATGTAGCTACAACCAGTTCAACTAATTATGGGTAAGACCCCCCCCCCCACTTCAAGTTATCATTAGTTATAGGCCCCCTTCAATGAACCAAGATACCCACTCTGCTTATTTGGACCTACCTGAGTCAATCAAATTACAACCAAAGACTCTAGTCATAGGTGATTTTAACTATCCCTCCATTGACTGGGAAACTTATAAGAAAACCAGCATGCTTGCATAAAAGTTTCTGGACTTTGTTAAAACTAATGCCCTGGAACAAATAGTATGCAACCCCACAAGGGGCTCAAAGATTCTCAATCTGTTCCTCTCCTACATGGGTGACCTTTGCACCACCACAAGTATATCATCCTTACTGGTTAAATCTGATCACAAATCAGTCATATTTGAAGTAGCTATAACACCTGGACCCCTCTTATATGAAATCAGGCAAAAAAATTCCACCAAAGCTAATTATAGCCTCCTAAGAGATGGCAAAAAAATAACTTCCTAGCTCCCGTTTCTAAAGATGGCATTGGCAACTATACTAAGGTATACACAAATGCTCTGTACAAACACTTATACAACAAATGTATTGACACAGCTGTACCTGATAGGATCAAAAGAAGATCCTCAAGAAAAAAACTAGCCATCCTGGTGGACATCTAGCAATAGTAAGTTATACAACAAGAGAAAGATGTTGTTGTCAAACAATAAAAAAGAGAGGTCCCAGCACTGGAAGAACACCCTGCTCTGCTTGAAAAAACAAATAAGACAACTTACAAAATCCTCTAAGGGCAACTTCAAAAAAAAAATTAGCAACCATAGCTAAGGATAACCATAAGCCATTCTTCAGCTATATCCATAGCCTAAAAGGTAGGACCCAGACATGTGTTGAACCAGCTGTGGATGGCATCACATACGCTTATCCTGTGAAAATAGCTAACCTGTTACCTGACAGGTTTAATGAAAGTTTCACCTACTGTCCCCTCCAGCCATTCCACAAAGCATTCCCTCTACATCTCCCCCACCTTGCATCTGCAAAGAGCAAGTCAATAATGCTCTCTCCAAGGCCAAAAGCATAAACTCTATGGGACCAGATGGTGTGACACCCATGCCCTGGTCCAGCAATCAAGGAGCCTCAATCCTCACCGCTAACACCAGAGAGGACGTGTCATATATGAGAAAAGGATAACAAATACACACAGTAAAGTGCAATTTCCCTTAAGTGCACACAGAGATCATAGTCAGTCTGGGGCTATTTGCTCCCTTGCTTTTCAGATCCCAAATAAGACTCCCCACTGGCACAGCTATAGGGTCCAGATCTCAGCCAGCTGGGCAAGCTAAAATCTCCAGCACCCTGTATGTCCAACCAGTGCTTCGTGTCCCTGCCCAAGTAGCTGACATTCACACACACTTTGAGATAAGAAGTTATACAACCACACAGACACTTCTGGGGAAGGCTGGCACAGGTTCTCCAGTTGTGCCCCTTTTTCCCAGACTATACTGTAGAAATCACTGCCACCACCCAGCTAATATTAATCAGCTACTAAAAGGCCCTTAAAAGGGTGTCCAATTATTACTGTGCAATATTATTATCCAATTGGTAGTATAATTAAACAGTCAAGGCTTATTAGAGTGACTTGGTACAGGATCGTTATATACATGCAATGTACTCTTAGAGCTTAACTTATCTCTACACAAACCAGCCACAGTTAAAAGGTTTTAAATATTTAATAATAAATAATTAAAACCACAAGACAATACTATCTACTACACAGTGCTAGTCAAAAGTTCAGAGATCACACAGAAATACTTAAAATAATTCAGTAGTACAGTTCTGACACCACAGAAAAACACTTAGTCTAATCTTTCTAGTTCCTAGCTATTTCTAAAAGAAAGCACAAGTCTAAGATAACTTACATATGAGCAAGACAATGCTGTGAGTTGAATAGTCAAGGCAAAAATGTTTAATGCCTTCTGATTCTCTCTGTTTAAATTAAATTGCAGTTCTGATAAACATTATATCATTCTTCACCCTTCCTGGGGTACCCAAGCCAACAGAAACCGCATCTACATTCTTTTACACCTAGGCAGAAACTAGAGCAATAAAGGATGCATATGCATGCAAATTCTGGTTATTAACTTTAGCCTTAAAACAATAGGCAGGAAGTCTTCTTCTAGCCCAGCCAGAGCAGAATTGTAAACATCAAAGACAGTCATGAAATAATTTCAACTTCAAAGGACAGACAAGAAATGCTTGACTTAGCTTTCTTTATAGCAGTGGGCAATGTTGCTACATTGTTTTAAGTTCAACATTTCACAGCATATTCTTTCATTTAAGAAAACAAGCCTGTATCGCAACATTTATATTTACAAATGACAGAATTATCTGCACAATTCTATCTGGCTAGGCTGGCAGCCTTCACAGATGGCATCCCAGTTTGCATTTTAAATGGTCTAAAACATGAATTAGAAACTCCATTAGGTACTTTCTTCAACCATAGCCTGAGTACCTGCTTTGTCCCTGCTGAATGGAAAACAGAAACTGCCATCCTCCTTCATAAAGGGGTATGGCAACAGAGCCTGGGAATTACAGACCTATACGTTTAACCAGCCTTATCTGTAAGACCATGGAACAAATCATCATGAACTTTATAAATAAGGATATAGGTGATCTCCAAACCCTTGATCTGACACAGTTTGGTTTTGTCAAAGGCAGGTCATTCCTGTTAAGCCTGGTGGACTTCTTTGAAAACATCGCCAGAGCCATACACGAAGGTAAATCAGCACTTATGTCATCAGGTGGGTTGCTAACTGGCTAAAAAACAGATCATACTCAATTAAAGTTGGGGACTTTACCTCAAAAGCAGCCCTGTCACCAGTGAGGTTACACATGGGGTCAGTGCTGGGCCTCCTATTGTTTGAAATATACTTCTTAGAAGTTCAGGCCAAAACAGAGGGGGTGTGGTTGACTAAATTTGCTGATGACTGCAAATTAGGTGCAATCACCAAATCACTAAACAATGTCAATATACTTCAAAAAGGACTTACATAAACCAATGGTTGGTGTCAAAACCATGGACTCAAACTCAATGCTAAAACATGCATTATCACCCCCTTCAGTAAAAACAATATCCCTGCAGATTATCATATAAATAATAATAATACCCTAAGTAACAATTAAGTAGTGAGAAACTTGGGAATGCAAGTTGACTGTAGCCTAAAGTTTGACCACCATGCGTCTACTGTGGTAATGAAGGCATTCTACATCACACACCTCATTAGCAAATGCATTGCCTCATGAGTGAAGCAAATCATAATTCCTCTATACTCAATCCTTATTGGGCCAGTAATTAAGTAAAATTCTCCCTTTACTATGTACCTTACCAGGCACCTGCAGCAACCTGAGAGACCTCAGAGATTTCTAATCAAAAAAATGTAGGGACTCCAGCACAAGTTATACACTGACAGACTGTCTGTCACTGTCACTGTACTGAGTAGTGTACAGACTACTTAGAGAAGACTTTTGCATCCAAACCTAATGGAAATGCTGCACATCCACAAGTCAAATGAGACAAGGGTCACCTACTCCAGGAACCTTAATCTGGCCTGTGACATAAATAGAAGATGCTGGACAGACAGTGATGTCTCTCAGAGGTTGCCACTGCTCTGGAATAGGCTACTGATTCACATCAAACAGAGCCCCTCTATTACCCTGTTTAAGTGTAGCCTGTATGACTGGATGGGAAACCATGAATTCCTGCTGGGGATTTCACCTATGACCCTCCTAGATATTTGCAGTCATTGCTAACTAAGATCTTGCATTTAAGCAATATCCTTTATACAGGGTTTCTAGTAACCATCTATGAACAAATTATCTTATGCTATAATATGATAGTATTTTTATATATCTTCTATTTCCCTTTTAAAATCCAGACTGTAATTCCCCTTACAACCATCAGGAAAATCCAGACATTCAACATAGTGTTTTTTTAAATGAAAGCTTAATATTTAACTCATTCCATTTTATAGATACAACACAGTTTGTTATACCACCTAAGCCATGAGTCTTGCACATTGTTTTTAAATTTCGTCAATAAATACTCATCTCTAATTACCACAAAATATTCAGAAATGTCTTGTGGTCATTCTCATTTTGACCAGTGTTACAGGTGCTCAGTCATTCATAACAACAACAAAACACCTCAGTAATTTTAATGTACCATCTAGAAGATAACTTTACCCAGCATCTATAGTTAATTGTAAAACCCTTTTATTGTTATTGTTTTCTATAGCCCAAATCACTGGATCCCATCTCCTCTCAGGAAAGCCTTGCTTTTTTTCTTAAAAATACATTTCTAAACTCTCTTCTTACTTTACTTGCATCTTTTAATTATTACAGCTTATTAGTTTTATACAATTTGACAAACAAAATGTGGATATACATTTCTAAAGATGAGTACACAAAAAACAAAATAATTATTAGCATGGCTATGACCAGGCAATGTTTTTTGGGTAAGCGCTTTCATGCCTTTATGCCACTTCATCAGACCATATCTAAGCCATCAACCACTCTAGCTTATATTCACAGTAATGACCAAGTAATACACAGCAATTAATACCTAATTAAAACAATAAATGATTTAACTGGTCGAGATTTCTAAGCCAGTTTTAAAGGTATACACCAATTCAGGCCATATTCTCTATAAGCCTGTAGTAGAATCATCCATCTAAATTCATACAACTCTGGCCTATTCTCAACATCCCCAAATCTTTTATTTGTATTGACAAGGTATAACACTGTGAACTTAAAATATATGTGTAGACCCATAATTATCTACATGTTTTGCCAAAGCATGTGTCTCCTTTCTAGTGCATATTTCTGACAAATGCTCACAGATCCTCTGTCTTAGTGTACAATTAGTTTTCCCTACATAAAAGCATGGACAAACCATGTACCTAGCTAAATATACTAAATTGACTAGAGCAGTCAGTGAGTAGCATAGGTTTAAAACATGTATTAGTGACTGGATGGATAAAAGTACATTCAGTGGAAATGTAAACACAGGTCAAACAAGGGTCTGTGCTCCCTTTATAACATAATAAGCATTTCAAGGAGTTTTTATTCTTGAAAAAGAAACTAAGTTGTTTACCAACTATCCATTTAAGCTTATCATCAGCTGTTAAAATTGGCCAATTCTTTTTGAAAATCTCACCAATTACATTCATGTTGCTGGAATAAAATAATGATATGTCCATCTCATCTTTCCTGTGTGGGACACCCCTTGTGATGTGCTCATTACCCTCAGACTCATCACACTTCTTGGAAAAGTAAGGCTTTGCTTTATATGGCCTATTATTATAAACCTCATTAATGTTCCTATCTATCTCACTTTTTGCAAAAACCCTCCTTACTAAATCTCCTTTTAGAACCATTATAGCTTTGTCAAATTCACAATCTATATTATTTAATCATGATAAGCTCATGCCCTGTCCCTTAGCAATACTTTTATAGATATGCCTGGGATGCATGCTATTACGATGAAGAAAATTATTCCTCATACATAGCTTTTATATACTGTACTGGTAAAACTATTGACCCAGATCTTCATTACATTTTACATCAGGAAATTAATTTCCTGTTCAGAAGATTTGATTGTAAATCTCAAAAAAGGGATCATTGTCTCAAGATATGTGACAAACTCATTGAGTGCACAGGTGGAGCCTTTCCACACCAAAAACACATCATCGATAAATCTTCCATAAAACTTAATATTCTGAGTGTATATGTTGTTTGCTAGTTCTGTTTCCCAGTGTGAAAGTACCAAATTAGCATAGCTGTTCACACAGGGAGTTCCCATGGTGAAACCTAACCATGGTAAATAGTACTTGCCATCATAAAGGAAGACATTATTCTCTAACACAAGCTCTAAAAGCAAGCATAGCACATTAACTTGAGTGTTAGTGTAGCTTCTATTATGTGTGAAAAACTGTCTCACAGATTTAATTCCAAAATCATGGGGAATCACTGCAAACAGTGAGCATAAATCCATAATAACTATCCTATATCCACATGCCTCTACATCATTCTTTATGCACTGATATAATGTCTTTAGAAATGCTTTGTATCTTTTAAAACTGATGTTATTCCCTCCAAAACTGGTCTAAAATTATTTTCTATATATTGAAAAATGGCTTCAGTTAACCATCCATGACCAGAAACCATTGGTCACATCAGAGCTTTTAAAGAGTCTTTATGAATTTTAGGCATGCCACACAATACTGGAATTACTGGATGCTTCACTATTAAATATTTGTATAAAACATATGAAATCAACCTACACATAAGCAAATCATACACTTGCATATGCACATTCTTAATAATCTTGTCAGCATGACTTCTCTGTATTAATGTATATACATCCATATCAGATAACATCTAGTTCATAGTTTTAAAATAGAAGGATTTGCCCATGATCCCTGTTGCCCCTCCTTTGTCTGCATCATGAATATCAATAGTGTCAAGGCTTTGCAACTCCCTGAGGGCTGTGCACTCTTTCTCAGATAGATTATAAAATCTTTTAAGACCAGTCTTTTTTTATATACCATTTGTCAATTCACTATTTATTATTAAGAATATTAGTTTATTGTGTTTATTGTTAAAACACTCATTAAAATAGACTACTTCCAAGTTAGAATGGCTAAAGTTTGAAATAAAATATCCATTCATATTAGGAAATAAGAAACTATGTGCATTTAAAGTCTCACCTGATAATTTATTTGGTAAAAATGTGTGCAAGTGTAGACTATCTGGAATTGGGCTCTTTGTATGGCCTGCTTTGGGTCTTGAGCCTGATTTATACATGTAATATTGAAACAGTCTGACTTATCTATTGATATTTTTATCATCACCCCCTCTCTCCCTCTCCTTCTCGTGTTCTGTTAGTTATATCCCTAAAATTTGTCAAGGTTTCATTTTTTGATATTTTGTATTCCCATATAAAATAACTTCTTACTATTTTATAGTATCTTGAATGGAGTCTTAATTCCATTATTCTTTTTGCATAATATTTATTTTTTGACCTCATAAGTAAGTTTGTAAACTATTTATGTGGTTTTCCTATCTTGTCAACATCCTTAGCTGGGGCTGCGCAAAACCCATACCAGAGGTATTTACCCTTGTTGTTAAGAATGTTATTACTTAATTCAGAAAAGTGGCACATTCATTAAAGATTTCCCTGTGATTTATTATATGTAGGTGAAACAAAGAAAATAATCAAAACAATTGCAAGAGCATGTTAGTGATACAGTGGAATATAACCAATTTGCAGTGCATTGTAGATAATATCAAGAAAAAGAAGCTGAGGGCTTGGTTACTACTATTCATTGTCAAATAGATATAAAATGGGAAGAAAACAGAATAAAACATATATTAGAGAGTAAGAAAGTATAGATAATTTTGACATTTAATACTTTAGGACTTGGGGGTTGTAATATTGATTTTTAATTGGAAAGTTTGATGTGATTTAATTGTTATATCAATATTAATTAATTAATTGTTTTATTGGCATTTATTTATATTAATTGGAACTGTTGAATTATATAAAATCTTATATTTTAAAAGACTGTTAAAACCGTGGTGGGTATGCTAAGACTGAGGCAATATTTGTCTGACTGATATTTGTCATTATTATTGTTAAATATTGTAATATATCTGCTACAAACATTACCTTCCTTTGTCTTGTCAAGTAGCCTCCATCCTATCTAAATACATGCGTATCCAAAATTAGGGTCAGATGTCCTATACATACTCACTTTTTAAAATGGGACAATTGTGCCATGCAAGTGTTAACCTAAAACTACTTTTTCAGTCACATTGAATTGACTCTTCCTTCTATATATGATTTGTGAAAAATAATTCCTAACACCTGCTCAAGGTATTTTACCTTAAAGGGCAGTAAATTTTCTGGTAACAATCAGAGTTTTTAAAGATTATTTCATTAGATCCAAAATAAACAAAAACAGCTTCATAATTCCTTATATTTTGGCATCCTGTTGCCCTACTTATATCCTGAATTTTTGCTTCTGGAGGGCATAACAATATTCAGCATGCATTATTCTCTCTGCAGCTATGAGCATTTGTTCCTTTAATAAGTGAATATCTGATTATGAATACACATTTTTTTACCTGAAGAATCTCCTATCTCAGGGCTTGGCCAAGATGGGGAAACTGATAGCAGCTAGTTGAGACTGCTTTGCTATCTATAATTTACCTCTGACAGGATTTTACTCTTCAGAAGATACATATTCACATTAATTTTGAAGGATGTTAACTTGGAGAGTTATTAATGAAGACACATAACTAAAACCATTCTGAACATCTTACACTTTTCATCTCAATAGTACTGAGAAAATATATACAGCAGATCTAAAACGAGTCATTTGCAGTCCTTAATAATATTCAAGATATTGCTTTAAAAATTGGTAAACTGGATGCAAAACTGAATACATTTAAAGAGGAATGCACTACACAACTAGAAATGATATATGGCATGGTTAAACAGCAGAAAACTCAGTTATTTGGAATGGAAGCAGGTTTAAATGATATGGCTGGATAAATAGCTGAGGGAGAAAACCACACCGTATTTCTTCTAAGGCAAATGATTCACAACTGGACAAGCTGATCACCAGGAAAATGTATCTAGAAGAAATAATATTAAAATTTATGGATTGTATGAAAAAATAAGGAGACAACATAGCGTTCATCTTGTCTTCCAAAAATTTTAAACTTACCTGAATTCTTGTCTTTTGCAATAGACAAAACACATACATCCTTAAAAATCTTCTTTGATGAAAAATAATTGTCTACCAGGTTTTGTTGTCAGATTCTTTTCCTCTCAAGATAAAGAATTAATATTAAAATATGTGTGGTCAAATTATCTTATCAAAATAAATAATATCATAATAAGATTTGACAATGACTGCTCATCTTCAGAGATGCAAAACAGAAAAGCTTGTCTTCCATTAATAAATAAACTGTAGAAGAATAAAATTTAAAGTAATGTGTTTCCTGGCAGACTGAAAAACTTCTTGCAGAGGGTCCAAAAACCTTCAAAACGCTAGAGAATGCTGTAATTTTCATCCAAAACCCCAATATATTTGTACAAACAAATGATATGGAGTGGAGCATTACATACTTGAAAAGACATACAAAAAGGAATAGCTGGAAAAGCAAAGAAAAACAAAAAGCTGAAAGACAAATGAAGAATAAAAGAAAATCTTGTTTTTTGGACATTTGATGTAATGAATTCCATATTTTGGACTTTCAAAATATGAACTAATATAAAAGGTCAACCAAGTGTTCTTGTTTTTTTATTTATTTTTAAAAATGTAAATATTTTGATATATGAATACTATTTTCTCTCCTTTTTTCTTCTCTCTCTTTGCCCGTTTTAAGTCTGTGCTGGTATATGAATAAACATTCTGAAATTCTATATTGGTATATTTTAGTATGTTCATTTATTGAATATAAGCTTATATATTTAAAGTTATATGAGTGGCATATATTTGTATTTATTTATTTACAGGCAAATACATGATAATATATACTTTAAATTAAAATAGCTACATAAATATAAAATATAGTAACTTAATCTGTCAATATTGTTTAAATATAATGAAAAGTTTAGCTTATTCTAACTTAAAAAGCCTACATTTATTTATTATTAATATTACTTCACTACATCTTGCAAGATAGGTAATATAATAGTTATAAGGAAGATTTATTTATGATAATTCTGATTTATAGTTGTGTTTTCTTTCTTCCTTATAATTTAGGAACTAAACAAATAACTAAATAATGTATACATACATTTATTTACTGAAAGGCTTGATAAATTGAGTTAGTTTAATGTTTAATATTAATTTGTATATAAATACTAATGGTTGTCTTGGTGATAGAATGTGTTTTGTTGGTTGTCTGTTGTTTGTGAGAAGGTAGGGTATAAAAGAAGCAATCAAGACCCTTTGGTTTGCAGGGAAAGAGAAGATCTGAAGGCTAGTGTGATTATTGAGAGTTATGTAAGTTATGTGTGGTAGTGTGAGGTTTATGTGTGGACTTGGAAGCCATGTGGATGAGTATAAATATGGGAGTGTGGTTCCTTCATTGTATGGCGGTATAGTGGCTGTAAACCAGGTTGATTACTGGTGGCTTCTCTTTGTTCCTGCTTTGGTTTGCAAGTTGCAGTTGTGCTGCATAGATAGAGAACTTCTTTCTTTCTCTGTTACATTGCTGCGAATGTCAACCAGATTGAAACATCAGCAATGAATAGGTTAAAGATCTCTTAAGATGTATAGTGATGCTCTTAAAGCTACATGAAGAGTAGTAAATTATGTTAACAAACTGAGAACTATATATCAGTGGTTGAGGTCCACTGTAGCCATAAATGATTTAAAATAAAAGCAAACCACTGCAAATAATAGTACCAAACTTTTTATTATCACTATTGATTCAAGCAGCTTTTGTTGAACTGTTATTTATATATTAAAAATGTAAATATGAAAGTGAAAATAAGGTAATGCATCTATTATGCTGCAATCTCAAGAAATATAAACAGATATTAAAGGTAAGGCTGGGTGATGCTTCTCTAAAGAACTGGCTACTGATTTATTTAAATGGATAATTCATTCCATTGAAGATAGTTAACAAAGATTGATTACTAGTTATTAAAGAAGAATGCAATGGATTTTGAGTATTTATTTTTAAGCTTTTCTGTCACATAGTTCTATGTACTTTGACATTTCAAACTTTATTTTAAGGCAAATTTACTAGTTACAGAAGATTTTAGAAACATTCTTATTTCAATTATAATATGACACACCTGAAATGTACCTCAATTAATGTTAATGAATTAAATAAGGTCTGTAAAAGAGGTAGTCTAGTTAGATATTTAAAATTACTTAAGGCTCAAGTGATTTTCTTGCAATAAACACATCTAATTCATAAAGATATCGACAGACTTAATTCTAAAGACTACACAGTTTTAGCTAAATTACACTTTAAAGAAAAAAGGAGGGGGGTACAATTCTATGGAGAAATTATACACTAATACCCAAAATTATTAATAGCTATAGTGACACAAAAGTAATGTGTTCAGCCATTATAGAATTACAAAGGAGGCTATATTCCTTGGTTAAAGTATGTTGGATTCTGGGGATTACAGCCACATTCATTATGAAATAATTAGATGATATAATTTCAAATCTGAAGAAAGTTTCTTTATAGCTGAGGCTTTTAACTGTTTACTAAATGAAAAAAATCACAAGTGCTTCAAACAAGCCTAGAATATATGCAACTGCTAAAGCTTTTGTAAATTCTGTTGAATTATTTCATCTTAAAGCTATCAATTATATTTTCAGTGGCTGATTTTTTATTCTACACTAATTATTGATATAGATTTGTTACACAATCTAGAATAGTTACACAATCTAGAATACATGGGGTTGCTTATATCTAATGATTTGGTTGCTAATTTGGGGAAAGTTAATGTTGTCTAATGCCCACTGTTAGACCACAATGCTATCACTTATGACATTCTGCTTAAACAAAAGTCCTTAATAACATGTAAAATGTTACCTGCATATATAACAAAACTAAAAGATTAAAAAAGAAGGTTTTTAAATGAAGTTCAACAATTCATTAATATAAATAACAATGGTGCAGTTTCAGAAATATATCTGCATCTGTATATATATATATATACATATATATATATATATATATATATATATATATATATATGTGTGTGTGTGTGTGTGTGTGTGTGTGTGTCTGCATGTGTGTGTGTGTGTGTTTGTGTGTGCATGAATTCCCTTCAGAAGCTTGAAGTTTCAAGCCTTCAAACTTCAAACAGCTGAGACCAGAAGATTAAAGTTTTGAAACTTTGAATGTTTTGAATGGAGATAGCTGTACAGTAAAAAATGGGATATTTAACATTTTCCTCTCTGTAGTGTGATATCACAGTTAGTATATTTATTTAGCAGGGGGTATGGGAGTTGCAGCCCCCCCCTGCTAAAATGTAAAAAAAAATAGTTTTTATTTTTTTTTATTTTGTTTTTGAAGTTTCAAAACTTTGATCTTCTTGTCTCGGCTATTTGAAGGTAGAAGATTTGAAACATCGAGCTTTAGAAGTTGATATATACATACACACACACATATATATATATATATATATATATATATATATATATATATAACTCTCTTAAAGCTTATTTACACGTTAAGTTTCTATTTTGGTAAATTAATAAAAAAATGTGATAAAGAACTCATAGAGCTACAATCACAAATTAATACATTAAAACTTAATATACAAAAGGTAACAAGACTTAATTACCAAATCTAACAGACTATATGCAATATATTTAGAAATTCAATAACATAAAGTCACAATAATCTTAGAAAAAGTCAAAATGCAAGCATACTCTTTAAATCTTAAAAAATTACATAAGATAGCCCTTAGATCCAAAACTCTTATTAAATCTAATCATATTAAAGACATTCCTGTTCCAAACAGTAATAAAAATGTGACCGATGTAGAAGAAATTTTAGATTTTAAAAATTATTATGATAATCTAAACAGTCCAAATAAAAATATTGCACAGAAAGAAGTAGTTGAAATATTTTAAAGAAATAATATGCATAATAAATTTATGTGAGAACAAGTTAAGATAACAGAACAATCCATTGCTATGATTGAATTGAAAGAACAACTTAAAAAGTGGAAAACTAATAAAGCTTCAGGGAGTGATGGAATTATTCTTGAGTTATGTAAATTATTTCAAAATGAGACATTTTACATTTTTTCAGTAGTAAAACATCTATCTAGCATTTCATCATCCCAGAAGTACACTCTTATTTCTCCAATTTTAAAACCAGAAAAAGATCCAGCAATGTGTTCTTCCTATAGACCATTTGTATTGAATGTTGATTATGAAATGTTTGTCAATTTATGCAAACAGAATGAAACATTTCCTCACTTGACTAATTGATGAAGATCAAACTGGATTTATATTAAATAAAGTTATGACAATATTAGAAAAAATAATAATTACATTAATTTATTATGCGAACAGCATAAAAAAGAGCTTTCAATAGTCAGTTTAGATATAAATAAGGCATTTGACTCAGTTAATTGAAAGTATTTAACTTCAACTTTAGAAGCATATAGTTTTTCAGACAGCTTTATACAGCTTATTCATTATCTCTTTCAGAAATCATTTACATCCATTAAAATGAGTTATTTTATTTCTCACTAAATTAAAATCACCAGAGGTATGAAACAAGGTTGCACATTATCTCTTTTATTATCTGCCCTTGTTATTGAACTGTCTGAAAATTGTATTAGACCAAATGTAAATATAAGAAGATTTCAAATAAATTATATATTTTCCTCAAAAATAAAAGTTTCTGCTGATATTTTAATGATACATGGTGACAGTGAAATATATTTCTGTACTTTGATTTGAGTCAATATCAGGACTTAATTTCAGTATTAACAAAACTAATTTTCTATTTATCAATAGCAATCCAAAATATTAAGAAAATATTTTTCCAAATTTAATTGGGAAAATAAACAAACTGATATTTAGCAATTTTCTTTTAGATAACTTCATTAATATAGTATCATTAAACTACTACAATAATTTAGAATCTATAAAATTTTTAATAGGTAAGTCGAATAAGCTATTTTTATTTCCTAAGGAAGATAGATTAGTACGAATTAAAATGATTATTCTTCCCAAATTATTATACATAATTTACTTGACTTATCTTTTCCTATCTAAAGAATTCCTTAAAAAGTTAATTCTCTTCTTTAAATTTTTTTTGTTTGTTTCCTAATAAGCCAAAGTTGGATTTGTTGTATCATGAAAGGGATTGGTTAAATTGTGGAACTGGATTCTTTGATATAGAATTATATACTTTGTCATCAGTCAAAACGTATAACATTGTGGTTAAATCACAATTATTCCACCATGTGGAAAGAATTATTGAGAATATTGATTAGAAGAAAATTATAATATAACTACTAAACATAGTAGAATTAAAAAAAATAGTATTAAATTGTTATTAAAGGGGTTTATATTGGAAATATAAAGAAACCATCACATTCTTATTATGTTAACAGCTGTTTAACTATATTTAGAAACATTATTTCTAAAAATCCAGATATCAAAGAATGTTTTGGTATATTTTCAATACCCTTTTCAAAAGATGGCATTAATACTTTAAACTTTTCTAACATGTTAGTTTTTAAAAATCAAAACCTGATCATTTGGAATCAGATGATTATTAATGGAAAATTGTATACTACAGATTTTATTATGGATCAATATAACACAGATATGGACATGTTGTTAAATATTCAAATAATTAGACAGTATATACAATCTAAAAAAACTTACTTTCCAGATTGTTGAGGAACTCCTTCCCAACATTAATTGATTTTTATGACTAATCTAGATTTTGGTAGTGATGTAGGAAGGCCTAGCTATCTAAAAATACACAAAATGGTAAGAAACACAAAAACACATTAAAACAGTTATTTCGATTATTTTTCATTAGTAAACAATTACACTACACAAGAAGAAGATAAAAATTAATATTAGCATCTTCAAAAAATATTCTTTCTTTACGGTGGATATTATTTTCTTGGAAATTTATATACAGAACTTTTATTACTCCACAAGATGCACGTCTAAACTGAAAGCAGACTGACAACATATGGTTTTTGGTTGTAGTATAATAGCATTATTTTTTAATTCTTACAGGCTCTCCCAACTGATAATTTTTAGCTAACTAAATCATTAGCTTTGTTTAATGCTCCAATCCCAGTCAAAATTTTTAGAAACAAATAGTCACATTTTCAGAGTATTTTATCTATTGCAAGAAAAGCAATTACTTTTAATTAGAAAAGTAAAACCACACCCTCATTTAACAAATTAAAAAATATTGCCAATATTGCCTATCAAAATGATTTAGTTACCATTAAATTTAGCACAAATAAAAATAAAAAAATATAACAACTGATTAAAATTAAGCAAGTTATTGGAAGAATTCTGAGTTAAAGTGTATAATAATATAATATATTGCTAAATTATGAAA
The DNA here is from genome assembly GCF_019279795.1 of Protopterus annectens. Lineage (NCBI taxonomy): Eukaryota > Metazoa > Chordata > Ceratodontiformes > Protopteridae > Protopterus > Protopterus annectens. Next base: position 304,215,909 of record NC_056734.1, read on the forward strand.
TTTGGACACCGCTGTAAATAGTTGTTTGATTGGTATTTATTATACTGAATAAACATTATTTGTATTGTTTTTCTTTTTTTGTCAAAAATCTAAAAATATTTAAAAAAAGATGAGCCTCCCATCTCTAATTCAGTAATATCTGCTGCATCAGTTTCTACAAAAGAATATTTTTATCACATTGATCTTATTCATCTTTTTATTATCTTCACTACCTACAAAATCTGCAAGCATATCATTGTCATATACTTGTCTTTACTTTTTCGCAGCCTGAGCCATGCTGTTAATCTAACTGCTTCTTCTCTTTTTCCTTACAGCACCATTCTTTAATTCTTATAAGTTCATTTTAATTTTTCTCCTTTTAGCCTGCCCCTTGCCTCTTTTCCTTACCAACTCTATTGGTAAAATGCTGTCATTTCCTGTAAAGGGAATGTTTTGCTTTTCAGCGATATCATTATTCTGTATAATCTATGTATCACTTATCAGTGTAGTGTTCTTTTGTAAGTGTATTTTTGCTTAGCATTATATGCATTAGTCAGTTTCTTTTGTTCTATTTAATTGCTGTGAACTTCTACCTTTCTTTCTTTTTTAATTTTATCTTACATGCTCTGAATGCTTAGAATGCTATATAATTGTGTACTTAACTGCAACAATGTCATGCATATTTTCTTTACTAGCAGAGGTCACTTCTTTTCTTAAAAGTGTTCTATTTGTATTTTGTCTAATAATATTTATCTCATCAGCCCTGCCATTAATATAAGTAACAATAGTTTTCCATGTAATACTAATTGCCCAAAACAATTATATGTAGCAAGTGTAGATTTTCTACTGAAACAGTAAAGAAATCATCCAACTTTTGACATGAGGATCTAAGCCTTCTTTGTTATCATGTGTTACTTTAATTTGTGCACAGTATTTAGTACACTAGGCAAGATAGCTGTGCTTCATTGAATCATTAATTGCATACTCATCTAATGAATCTGATCAGTGGCAAAGTAAAAATTTTGAAAGAAACAAAATGATCTAAATCAATAATTTTCAAATTCACAAAAATTAGAGCACCTAGTAAATTAAACTCATTGTATGAAGACTTACAGAAACAATATACAAAGTGCTATTAATCAAAATTCATTCAGCTAATGTTGTACAAAGGGAAGTACTTCTTAAAGTAGTTATTCTGACCTCTCACACCAGTTTTGTGTGTCACACTAAGACAATAATGTATGCTGCCTATAGCCTTATTCTTTCCTACAGATAAATTGTAAAAATCAGGAGAAGAAATTGTAGGTGTAATCATAAGCTTGCAAACCTACTGTAAAATAAAATACAAATAAATCTGTGCATGTATAAACCTCCAGTACACTGGATTACATGATCCCAAACTTCATTGTACTCCATACCACAATGACCTTTATTTATTAAAAAGCTACAAATTATTCAGTAACAGCAAATTGAAACATTTCAGAGGCACAGTGTCAGTGGGTGGGCCTACCAGCTGTATGAAGATTGCATTGCAGGCCCTCTCACTTATCCCACATGATCAAAATTTACAATTTTATCTAAAAGGTTTGCTCAAAAAAAGAGGGTTGGTGAATTTTGGCTTAACTACCATTTGCCTCACCCAGCTGGGGATTCTATTAATGACTTCACTGAATAAAGAACAAACCAAAGTATGCTATGTGTCTTTAGGTCAAGCTGCTTAGGTTATTAAAAAAAATCAGACACTTGGCTTTGTAAACTGTACATTCAGTCTGCTTTCTGACTCATTACAGAAAAAAGATTAGCCTCTGTTCAATTTTTCATTTGATGGGAAATTCTTTTTTGACAAGGTCATGCCCATGCGCTGTTCTATGGCTTACTCTGTCTTTGAAACATTTAGCATGTCTTTCACTGGTGCTCGTAGTTCCAAGCAGCTGCCATTCATTATTTGGATGATTATAGCATAACTGGTGGAGGGAAGGAAAGAACTAAAGAAAGAATGAAAACATTTTATGGGTTTGTGCTTTGAATTACGTGTTCCTCTTGCCTTAGACAGGTCATTGCTTTCATAGGTTCATAGGTTCAAAGGTTGGTACTAAACTATCAGCCCAAGGGCCTAAGTAAGCCTAGCCAACAAGGTTTCCTGGCTTCCTCCACCCATGAAAGTTAATTTCCTGTGCTCCTGTCGAGCAGAGCCACAAAAGTTATCCCTGGGGTGTATTTCCTATTTCCCATCCACTCATAAAGATTTTTCTTGAAGAGTGCTAATGAAGAACTTTGCTTGACATAGATGGGTAGCTTGTTCCAGAGTATAGGAAGTCTCTGGGACAGGAATCTATCCCTACAGCATGTCCTGTTTATTGGGGTGACGAGGTTTAGGTCCCTAGAGCATGTAGCTTGGAGGGATTGGGATTTCTTTAGGTGTAGCATGTCCAACAGCTCTGGGTTTAGCATAGCTTTATATGTTAGGCAGAGATCTCCTTAGAGTAGGTGATATGCTACAGAGTAAAGCTGGAGTTTTTTGAGAGGTCAGTGTAGGGCATCTATTTGAGGCCAGTAATCCTCTTCTTGAGGTATTTCTGTGGCCTTTCCAGCTGCTGCAGATGTCTTGTGAGGTACATTCCAAAACGGGTGTTGTACTCTATAATGGTTCTAATTAGTGCCGAGTAGAGCGGAACAATGACCTCTTTTTTCCTGCATGAGAATCCTTTTGTGATGAGGTGTGCCACATAGTAGGATTTCCTGACTACTGTGGTGATGTGAATATCAAAGGACAGACTACTGTCCACCTGGGTCTCAAGGTCTCTTATCACAAATTTGGCGTTAAGTAGACTGCCATTTACGTGGTAGTTCATGGGTATAGAATTTTTACCAAAGGGTATGACAATGCACTTTTTGGCATTGAGCGTGAGGCCATGCCTCTGACACCAGGCATCTATCTCAGTGAGGCCCTTCTGTACAATATCCACATCACTGGGGACTCGATTATGGCTCCTAGTATGCAGTCATCTGCAGACTTCATTAGCCAGAGGCCTTCTGTGTTAGCCTGTACTTCAGAGTAGTAGACACCAAACAGGAGAGATCCCAAGACTGAACCCTGTGGTACTCCACTCGTCACTGGTTTGAAGTCAGATTTGGAGACTGCAACTTTTACAGTGTGGATTTTGTCAGTGAGCCAGTTGGCAACCCATCTTGTGACGTAGGGATTTATACCCAATTTAGTGAGTTTAGCTATAATTCCAGAATGAGGGATGGTGTCGAAAGCCATGGTGAGGTCAAGATAGGCTGTGTGAACCACCTTACCCTTGTCTATGGCTTTGGTGACTGCCTCAAAGAAGTCAATCATGTTCAGAAGGCATGATCTGCCTTTCACAAACCTGAACTGGGTGGGGTTCAGAGTTTGGAGGTTACCAATGTCTTTGTTTATTAGTTCCATGATGATACGTTCCATGGCCTTCCAGACCAGGCTTGTCAGGCTAATTGGGTGATAGTTCCCAGGATTAGTGGTGACTCCCCTTTTGTGGAGTGGGATAACTGCTGCTGTGCACCATTCAGTGAGCAGAAAGCCTGATGTGAGACTATGATTGAACATGGTGCTTAGGTGGGGAGTCAGTTCATTCTGAAGTTCATTCATCTGTTCAGTTCATTCATTCAGAACACCTAACACACTACCGACGTTACTTGGATGATATATGACGGGATATTTGGATTTATTCTATGTTTTTAATGCTTTTACTGGTGAAGCTGTAAATAAAAGTTTTTGTTCCTGCACTTTGGTTTGGCACCTGGATATCCTGCTTTTTTGAATTTTACCAGTTGGTGCTGTTCCTGCAAAGGAGTTTGGTGTCTGATGTGAGACTATGATTGAACATGGTGCTTAGGTGGGGAGTCAGTTCATTCTGAAGTTCATGTAAAACGCAGCCCGGGATATTTTTGGTTTTAGAGAGTGCAGTTTTACCTGCATAGATGTGATTACAGGGACTCTTCATTCTTCCTGTGTAGATATGGGCCCTTTAGGGGATGAGAGGGGGTAAAGTTAGCACTGAACCTATCTGCCAGGATGTTGGCAATATCAGTTGGTTCTGTAATTTTAATGCCGTTGTGCTGTAACTCAGAGCAGATCTGGGTACTGCCATTGAGATTCTTGACATAGCTATAGAATGCTTTGTGGCTGTCCTTAAAATCAGTGGTGATTTTGTTTTTGTTTTTTGTAGCTAGCTTTGGAGAATCTTATAAGGGATCTCAGCTTCTTACTGAGGCTGACCAGGGAGCTCCTCCAGTCATGGGATTTTACTCTCTTTTGCAACAGATTCTTCCTTCTGTTGTAGAGTTTGTTTATGGCAGGGGACTACCAGATTGGCTTCCTTTTTTTGGAGGATAGCATCTTGGTTTTGTTTGGGATAGCACGATCCATGCACTCATGTAAGCGCTTATAAAGTGCATTTGTGTAGGATTCAGCAGTCGTAACTGTATTGTCCAGCTGCATGGGTGTCATGAAGTTTACCACTTCTGTCTTAAGAAGCATGAAGTTGGCTTTGTAGAAATTTTTTACCATGGTTTCCTTAATGGTGGGTGGGGGCGGGATGTGGATATTTAGCACAAGTGAAGATAAAACACTGAAAAAGAATAGTCTGTGGATCCACCAATAAGTGCCACACGTCCTGAATGGTAAAAGCTGATTTAGTGTAACAAAGAGAACTAATCACGGACTTGCTACAATGCAAACTACGTAAAATCAAAATACATACTATGAGATACCATTGTGGATATTTAGGGTGATTAGCTTATGGTCGGATCTGACCAACAAGGTGTTGACTTCAGGTGTGGAACATCGGTCACTCTTGTTGGTAATGACTAGATCTAGGATATTGTTGCCCCTGGTGGGGGTGTGGATAAGTTGATCCAGGGCACTGGAATTAATGAATTCCAGAAAGCGTTGAGTGAAGGAGTTGGTACATGAGTAGTTTTCTCAGTTAATGGTGGGGTAGTTGAAATCGCCCATTATTAGGGTGTTTGGTTAAACCCTAATATTTTCCAGTATATCAAGAAAAGAGGAGTCGGAATCCTGGGGCATAGTCGGGGATCTGTAGCAAGCTACAATTTGGATTGCAGTTTTGCCCAGAGTTACTTGCACTTGGATAACCTCAGATGGATTATGCTGCGCATCTAGCCTGGTGTTGTGGATATCCTTAATAAATATAGACACACCCCCACCTTTGGTGCTCTGGTCCAGGTTAGATGTCCGAAAAGTGTCATATGACTTATAGCCTAGTCATGCAGGGGTGCTATCTAGACCCTTGAACTAGGTCTCAGTCACTGCACAGATATCGATGTTTTCCATTTTAAGGAGTGCCTTGAGTGAGTGCATTTTGAGATTTAGACATCTAGCATTGAGTAGCATTACCCTTAGTTTTTGCTTGATTGTTCCTGTTATGGTGGTGAATTTGTCATTTGAACCTTGCCTAAAAAAGGCACTATAGGAGCGGCAAGACCATTAGCCAGTATCCAGAATCCCAGGGGCGACAGGTGCAGGCCATCTCTGGCAAAGCATCATGGTCTGTCGATCATGTTGTCCCAGGCAGACAGATACTGGATCCCCTTCAAATTACACCAGAAGCTTAACCAATTGTTGGAGTCAGTCATTTTGCCCTTGTACTGTGGTATTATTCTGGGCGATGCCAGGATGCTACTCAGGGCTAGGGTCATACCTGCCTGGGCTACAATATTGAAGAGCTCTTCCATGCCTCTTTTCATGTAGTCCAGGGAGGTACATCTCAGGTCATTCACACCAACATGGACAATGACAAAGTAATTTGGTACTTGTTGTGGAGTGACCTGAGTGCGTGGGTTATGTGGCAGATCCTGGCACCTGACATGCAGCTGACAGTAACCTTCTCCTTGTTTAGCCTGGTGAGTGGAACATCAGTGTGCCTGACTATAGAGTCACCTATGACTAGTGTGTTGGATACGTTGCTTTGCCTTATGGGCTGTGGTTTATTGGCACACTGAGTCTGTGCGCTATGTGTCATTGGGGTTGTGTTAAGAGGTGAAGGTTGCTTGCGTTTCTGCTTTGCAGATCTCCTCTGCTTGAGCAGATTATTATTGAGAGCCTCCGTGAATGTTTTTTTGTTTCTATGTGTGGATTTTGGTAGTGTAGGTTTGTGGGACTATGTGATGAGTGTGGTGCGGTGCAAGTGTTTACCTTCTGCTCTTGACTGTCAAGTTCAGTCTTGGTTGTAGAGAGCTTTACCTCCAGTTTGACTAGATAAGTGCATCTCTCACAGGCTGTGGTGTTGGGTGGTAGGAGGAGAGGGTTGTCTGTGTACATAAGACAATTGCTACATTGCCCCAAGATGCCCAGATTCATCAGATAGACAGGAGAGAACACTGGGAGCTGACCCTTGGACATGCCTGAATAAAAAAACTACTTTCCACTCGACAAGTGAGGAAAGTGAGTATAAGAGCTGTTTTTTGCTAAGAAAGTGAGAAAACTAAGTACAGCATTTTTTTTCCTCTAGGTAAAGAGGAAGGTTGAGTGTTGTAGTAATTTGTAGCTTATTTAGTGCTAACAACAAGTTCTGGACAAGTGCTGAGCATAAATAAGCAAATTCAAGTGCTAAAACTAAGAATCTGTACTTGGATCTTGTGGTAGATAGGCTACCTAGTGCTTACCACTCCCACTGATAAGCTAGAATGCTTCCCTCCAACACAGTAAGGCTTGGGGGGCTCAAAAGTTTACAAACAATCCTGGATATAACACATCTGTATCTGGACTCGTCTAGTTACAGGAAAGGTGGGAAACAAGCACAAATGCGGGCTTTTAAACCAGAAAGTTGAAAGAGATGGAAAAACTGCCCAAACGGCCAATAAACTAAAATTCCTGGGCCAGAACACTTTCCTGGATTTAGTGATTAGCATCCCTGCATTGGCATTTAAACTAGTAATTGGCAAGTTGCATCAGATTAGCAGCACAGTTGACAGGCTTCTTTTGGCCAAAAAGGTTAGAATCAGTGATGTTATGCAGTTACAAGGGCTCCTTAACTTTTACTTTTCAGCTAGTTCTTCAGGAATGACCTTCATGGGAATGGAATCCAATTTACTTAATGTCAGAAAGAGCAAATACCATTGGGTGTTCAGCCCAGTAATGATCAAAGAGGACCTGCAGCTATGGAAGACCTTTTTGAATGATAACAATGGGATTACACTTTGGCAGAATCCTTGGGTTTCTAAGGAGGTTCTTCAGCTTTTTACTGATGCAACTTCAGGTCTAGATATGGGGAGAGAGTTATGGCAGGTGGTTTGCAGAATGGCTCCTTTATTGATCCAAGGAAAGGAAATGTTACATAACATTTCTAGACATTTTGCCAATATGGGTAACATAAATTGTCTTTCCCTTATCTGGAAAGACAATTTCACTAATAGCAGGGTCATTTTTTATTCTAATAACTAAGACAATGTGAGGTACACCATATGTGTGCAGAACTTAGTTAAGCACTTTCGTCCTTCCAGTTGTCATGGACTTCATCAGAACTGATTTAAAAAATTTAAAACACTCATTAAATAATCTTAATTAAGCATCACGTCATTTAAAACAATCAATAATCGCTTATTTAACCCACAATGTGTTTAACTTAGATTAAAACAGTAACATTTTAAAAAGGTTTCAGGAGCTCACTAAGTATTTAAAAATGTACTTGTACAGTGTAAATCAACTGAGTCCATAAAATGCAAAACATAAAGAGATTAAAACCATTGGTCCAAAGAGAAAATGCTTAGTTATTATAGCCTTGCAGCTCACAATTTCAGTACACTGTTTATAGAAATTGCATTGTTCAGATCTGCTTGGCTGCTGGTGGTAAGTTTGATTTGCCATAGTAGTTCTCTGTATTCCAACTTTAATTCCCAGAGGCCGCCCTTTGGGTTAACCAAGACACTTTCCAATACAGCAAAATATAACTTTTTATTTTACTGACATAGCAATTTGTGTTTGTATAATGCATTATTAACATTACAATTGCTCAAATTGTAATAATGTTCATAAATCCTCTTCCTTAGAGCAGGGTCGGTCTTTCCCACGTAGAAATCAGAAAATACTAAATGTACCACACCAGCAGAATTACATTCATAGTGTATCCTGATGTTAAATTTATTACTAATGATTTTGAGCTGCCCTACAAAAATTTATTTATATTGTGCACTTGCCCTGCATTTCTTCATCCCAGTCCTCATCGTATTTTCATAAGTTCTCTTATTTGCAAATTTTAACCTCTCTTTTAGGTTCAAATGTCTTTTATGAATAAAATTAGGTTGCTCCCCTAAGATATACTTAAAGGCATCATCGCATTCTAATCATTTCCAATTTCTTATTAATATATCTTTAATTTGATTACTGGCGGTACTGTAATTAATAGCCATAGTTACTTCAACATTTTCTGCATTATGACTAGCTGCGTTGGTAGTACTTTGTCTATTTAGTTCAATGTCCCTTAATGGACCAGTGCCTCATAAAGGGTAGAAAATCTTGTTCCTCCTTTTTTGTATCACTTCATTTATAATGCTATTATCTTTGTTGACAGGATAACACCTATCCATAAACATTATTAATAGTTTTCAACTTCTGTGTAAAACTGTTCATCTTCTGATATTAATCTAGAGGCATGTACTATTTGACCCTTGACAATGCCCTTCTTTTGGGACATAGGGTGGTCACTACTAAAATGTAAAAAAATATTTGAGTAAGTAGGTTTTCTGTACAAGCTGGAGCAAAATTAGTGCATTTGTTAAGTCTTTAATGATAGCTATATCTAAATAATTATTAATTTCATAGGAGCATGCTAATGTGAATTAAAAAAATTCAATTGTGTTATTAAAAAAATGAACAATTTCATTAAACTGTAACATACTGCCTCTCCATGTTTTATTTATTTATTTTATTTTACATGTGTTGACTGGGCTAGTCTAGCTGGATATATATCCATTTTCAGTAGAGGCCCGGGGAGAAAAGCTCCAGTAGATAAAATAAAGCAGTAATAACATTAATACAGTGACAGTAACATATACAATCAAGATTATACTAACAAGGCTATACATAACAAAGTATCAAATACATAAAGTTGAAATAAAGCTATATCCAGTAAAATATGCAGAATGATATGCAAAAAGGTACATAAATCATACTTGTTACACCAAGAGGAAATTAAAGTCAACATGTCTATTGGTAACAGTTTCTACTTTACTCGTTAGTAAGCAGCATATAACTAGTAAATAAAGTAGAGTTTACGAGAGGATACAAAGATAAAGGAGAAAGGATTAGTCAGGGTTACTGCAAGGGCACAATCAGTGTGTTTAAGGTGACCTTTGAGTTTTTGTTTGAAGAGTGGCAAGGAAGGAAGTGAAGTAAGATCATCAGGTAGAAGGTTCCAGTTTTAACCAGCTGTGTTAGAGAAAAGTGAGTCACCTGCCAGGTTGTTGGACTTACTTATGCCGACTAGTACTTTATTAGAAGATCGTAATGAATTAAGATTTTTATAGGCGATTATGAGATTTGAAAGTATAGATGTGTCACTTGGGTGATTTAGGATCTTGTGGGCTATGGTAAGTTGTGAAAGTTGTAGGAGGTTTTGTAGTTCAAGCCAGCCTAGCTGCTTTAGATTCAGATAGTGATGGGTTCAGAATGGATTACCAATGGCAAATCTGGCAATGTGATTATGCGAGTTGGCCAATTTGAGAAGATTATTTTTAGACAGGTTGGTATATATGGGGGAAGCATAGAGAAGTGTAGAGAAAAGATGGGAAGTGGGCAATGGTAGATATAGCAGCTGGGGTAAGGAAGGGCTGAATCCTGTATAGGGACCCCATTTTTCTGTTGACTGTTATGATAGTGTTATTAATATGGGTGTCAAAGTTGAGACTGTTGTCGATTGTAATACCTAGGACTTTGGTGGTAGAGACAGGGGATATGAGGGTAGCATTGTTAGATAAGTGTAAAATCCCCCAAAGCAGGCAGAAGACAGCTCGATATGCAGCTAAAATCCAAAAACTTGATGAACCAGCACGTAATCGTACCAAAAAACTTTATTGCAGAGAAAGAAAGTTAGCGCTTTCACAGTAATACCGTAACGCTTCTTCAGACAAACATGAATGGGGACAGAATAACTTATATACAAATGACATCATCTCAATCAGCTTAACAGCCAATAAAACAAACATTCATGCAGCCACATTCTCAGCTTAAAGCCATAAGAAGTAGATAATATTTACTGGCATAAAATCTGATAAAAAATAAAAAATAATAATAAAAACATTAACACAAATAAAACATGAAAAATATTCATAAATATATAAACAAACAAAAATATATGCCCTACAGCCATTTATTCCTTAATACAGGCTTAATGGGGACATGATCATTCAACCCCATAGCTAGGTGTGCCCCCAACCTCAAGATCCACTCCAACTCGACCACCTCAGTACGAGTCACTATATCACCACCTCGCAGACCCGGGCTGATCACACATAATACCTGGAAGAAAAAGTTGTGTTCAGGGCCAGTAGACAAAGCATGTTTCACTAAGGTACTAAAATCATATTGCTTCTTCATGCAATACACATGGTCCCTAATTCTTTCTTTTAAGCTCCTGTTCATCTTACCAACATAGAATTTATAACAGCACTGACAATGTGCTAAATAAACCACATTCCTGGTGGAGCAATCAGCAGATGCCCTCAGCTTCCACAAGTAGCCCGTGACAGGGTGCCTAAAGAACCTAGACTCATCTATAAACTGACAAAAATTGCATTTATGACATTTAGATGTACCCATCAAAACTTGGGATCCAGACATAACATGTCTAGGAAAACATAACTGTTGCCTTAAATTACTGTGGTTCTTATATACAAATCTAGGGCCATCTGCTAATATATCGGAACATCTGCTGTCAGTCTGTAAAATATGCCAGTTCCAGGTAATTCACCATATTTACACCATGGGAAAATCATAATAATATCCAGAATCTAAAATCACTACACCGCCGCCTTTGTCTGCTGGGCAGATAGCTATATTTTCATTCTTAATCAAATCATTCAAGGCTTGTTGTTCAAATATAGTCAGATTATTACAACTTGTCATCTGTATTCTATTAATGAGTTGATATATTTCTTTCTCACAAACTGTGAGGAATACATTAAGTGCTGGTGTAAAGGCTGGGGTAAAAACACTGGGTTTCCTAAAAACCTTGAATTCAGTATCCTGCCTCTCAGAAAAATTAGGTCCATCATCAAAAAACATACGTAAAGACAAATTACGTGCAAACAACCATAAATTAATCATGCAGTCAACAAAATCCACTTTAGCTGTGGGTACAAATGATAACCCTTTTGACAATACTGACAATTCATGCTGTATTAAAACATGTCTGGAAATATTCCAAACTAAGTTGTGGCTCCCATCCCCCACATCTTTTTCAAGGAATGGTTCTGGTGGACAGAAAGGGGTTCTTTGCATTTCTGTGCTTTCTGTGTTTCATTGTCAAAAGAGTATTATCTCCCCGTATGAATAGGGAGGGGCAGAATCGGAAAATCCAGCTGAGACTGTGGGGGCAGTATCTTCCTTCTAACCACTGGACCCAAGTCATTGTGGGTAGCTGGTTCAGTTCTTTTGATGACACCAGGACAGTCCATCATTGGTGTGGAATATACCAAACTCTGAGGCTCCGGTGAAGTCACTTCAGTGCATAAATTCCCACCCATGGTCATGGTATCTGGGGGCTCAACAATAGCCCCCTGCACAGGTGCTGAAACTGAAGTAGATGATGCCAAAATCCTCTTTTTTGCCCAATCAGTAGGAACAGAAGCATCTCTATTGTTAGTACGATTAGCAGTATGCTGTGTTCTAGGCCATGTAAAGACATGCTGGTTATGAAAATCATTGATGTCCCGAACCAACTTTTTCTTCTTCACATTTAGGAGACATTGTTCATATGCATTCACTTTTTCTATGATGTCATTAAGAAAAATATCTGAAGCATCCATTCCCAAACATTGTGTCAGCTCACACTGCTGTTGTCTAATCTGTTTGGCTAATTCAGCCTCAAAAGGTGAGAAGTACTCAATCAAAAGTTTCAAATAGACACAACCTGTGTCCAAATTGACCTTCTGCCAACTGGCCAAAAGATCTGGTTACGTGTTCCCATAGGTCAGCATGTTCAAGACACGCAGGCCTCTGGGTATAACATGATGTTCCAAACAAGCCTCAAGGTGGAATCCATGGCATTGTAACCTTTTAAACTTGTATAAATTATTCTCAAGATTTTTTCTCACCTCATGAGCCTTATTGTCCATGGTACACAAAGCATTCTGATCAGTGTCCAGTCGCAAATTCCCATGCACAGAAGATTGTGCTTGAATATTCAAAAAATTATGTAGTCTGCTCATTACAGGCAGATTTCCCAAATCTGAAGTGTCTTCCGCCATAGCTACAAACAGTATGAACAACAAAAGCAAACCCAACTGCAGCAACCAAACAAAACTGTAAAACTGTAAAATTCCCCGAAGCAGGCAGACGACAGCTCGATATGCAGCTAAATCCAAACACTTGATGAACCAGGAAGTATTCGTACCAAAACACTTTATTGCAGAGAAAGAAAGTTAGCGCTTTCACGCTAATACCATACTGCTTCTTCAGACAAACATGAATGGGGACAGAATAACTTGTATACAAATGACATCATCTCAAACAGCTTAACAGCCAATAAAACAAACATTCATGCAGCCACATTCTCAGCTTAAAGGCATATAAAGTAGATAATATTTACTGGCATAAGATCTGATAAAAAATAAAAAAATAATAAAAACATTAACACAAATAAATAAAACATGAAAAATATTCATAAATATATAAACAAACAACAATAAATGCCCTATAGACATTTATTCCTTAATACAGGATTAATGTGGACATGATCATTCAACCCCATAGCTAGGTGTGCCCCCAACATCAAGATCCACTCCAACTTGACCACCTCAGTATGAGTCACTATATCACCACCTGGCAGACCTGGGCTGATCACACAAAAATCTTGAGAATAATTTATACAAGTTTAAAAGGTTACAATGCCAATGATTCCACCTTGTGGCTTGTTTGGAACATTTTGTTATACCCAGAGGCCTGCGTGTCTTGAACATGCCGACCTATGGGAACACCAATCCGGATTTTTTGGCCAGTTGGCAGAAGATCAATTTGGACACAGGTTGTGCCTATTTGAAACTTTTGATCGAGTAGTTTGGAATATTTCCAGACATGTTTTAACACAGCATGAATTGTCAGTATTGTCAAAAGGGTTATCATTTATACCCGCAGCTAAAGTGGATTTTGTTGACTGTATGATTAATTTATGGTTGTTTGCATGTAATTTGTCTTTACATATGTTTTTTGATGATGGACCTAATATTTCTGATTGGCAGGATACTGAACTCAAGGTTTTTAGGAAACGCAGTGTTTTTACACCAGCTTTTACACCAGCACTTAATGTCTTCCTCACAGTTTGTGAGAAAGAAATATATCAAGTCATTAATAGAATACAGATGACAAGTTCTAATAATCTGACTAGATTTGAACAACAAGCCTTTAATGATTTGATTAAGAATGAAAATATAGCTATCCGCCCAGCAGACAAAGGTGGCTGTGTAGTGATTTTAGATTCTGGATATTATTATGATATGATGAATCAGATGTCTGATACTAATACATATATTAGTGTGGAAGCTGATATTGTGAGTGTGATGAAGAACAGAATAGATAATTGTCTACTTGAATGCTTTAATCTAGGTCTACTTACCAAGGAACTATTTGATTACTTTATTACTAAATTTCCTGCTATCCCTCGGATTCATGGCTTAACCAAGATCCACAAACACCCTACACTCTCACAGTTTAGACCAAGTGTAGCTGGGAGTAGTTGGTTGACTCAGGCTATGTCCATTTATTTGGACAAACAACTTCGAATAGCTCTTGATATGAGTGAAGTTATATTGAAGGATACTGAAAACTTTTTGAGAGATTTATATAATGTGACCAGTGAGGGGGATGTTTCAGATATTCAATTTTTAGTGACAATAGATGTTGTATCCCTGTTTACGTGCATTCCTAACCAGGAAGGCATTAGTATGGTCAGGGCAATTTTGGCAAGGAGTAATAAATTTGACATGAAGCGTATTGACTTACTGTGCATGCTTCTAGAGCTGGTCCTTGAGCACAATATCTTTATGTTTCAGGATAAATGTTATTGGCAACAATCTGGCATCACTATGGGGACCAGTTGCACTAATTCTTATGCCAATTTGGAAATGGAATGGGAATTCCATCATGTATTGGGACAACATAGAGGTCATACTGCCATATATAGACATTTTGTGGATGACATGTTTATTGGTTGGAAAGGCAACAAGCAAGAGCTTGACTTGTTTTTTCATTCTTTAAATATAATAGTAGTAATTTTTTTAAATGTACCCTCACTTGTTCCCATGTCACCGTTGATTTCTTGGATGTGAACATTCACCTGGAGAATGGCAAAATGCTGACCAGAATGCATAGAAAGGACTGTTATAGGCCGTCATATCTCTATAGGAGGAGTATGCATCCACAACATATATTTGGGAACATTGTGAGAGGTGAAGCCTTCAGGGTCTCGAGGTTGTCATGTACTACTTCTGACTTTGAAGGAAGTTTGTCAGATTTGAAGAAAGAGTTTGCCATCAGGGGTTACACCCAAGTTGAAGTTAATCAAGCTTGTGCCAGAATAAACAACGAGCATGATAGTAGAGCATGTGCATAATTTTCTGCTCTGTATAGGCAATCAATCAGATCACCTCATAGGTATTGTTATCCTCCGATTATTTTGAAATTTTCCCATGGAGTAAATATGGTGAAAGATATAGTTACCAGGAACTGGCATATTTTACAGACTGATAGCAGATGTTCCAATATATTAGCACATGGCCCTAGATTTGTATATGAACTACAGTAATTTAAGGCAACAGTTATGTTTTCCTAGACATGTTATGTCTGGATCCTAAGTTTTGATGGGTACATCTAAATGTCATAAATGCAATTTTTGTCAGTTTATAGATGAGTCAGGTTTAGGTACCCTGTCACGGGCTACTTGTGGAAGCTGAGGGCATCTGCTGATTGCTCCACCAGGAATGTGGTTTCTTTAGCACATTGTCAGTGCTGTTATAAATTCTACATTGGTAAGACGAACAGGAGCTTAAAAGAAAGAATTAGGGATGATGTGCATTGCATGAATAAGCAATATGATTTTAGTGCCTTAGTGAAACATGTTTTGTCTACTAGCCCTGAACAAAACTTTGTCTTCCAGGTATTATGTGTGATCAGCCCAGGTCTGTGAGGTGGTGATATAGTGACTCGTACTGAGGTGGTCGAGTTGGAATGGATCTTGAGGTTGGGGGCACACCTAGCTATGGGGTTGAATGATCATGTCCCCATTAAGCCTGTATTAAGGAATAAATAGCTGTAGGGTGTTTATTGTTGTTTGTTTATATATTTATGAATATTTTTCATGTTTGTTTTTATTTGTGTTAATGTTTTTTATTATTATTTTTTATTTTTTATCAGATTTTATGCCAGTAAATATTATCTACTTCATATGCCTTTAAGCTGAGAATGTGTCGGCATGAATGTTTGTTTTATTGGCTGTTAAGCTGTTTGAGATGATGGAATTTGTATATAAGTTATTCTGTCCCCATTCATGTTTGTCTGAAGAAGTGGTATGGTATTACTGTGAAAGCGCTAACTTTCTTTCTCTGCAATAAAGTTTTTTTGGTACGATTACTTGCTGGTTCATAATGTTTTTGGATTTAGCTGCATATCGAGCTGTCTTCTGCCTGCTTTTTACAGTTTTACAGTTTCGCTTGATTGCTGCATTTGGGTTAGTTTTTGTTGTTCATTGTTAGATAAGACTGAGAAATCAATGGTGGAGGACTTTCAGGTCAGTGTGAAGAGTTGGAGCTTTGTTTTTTTGGGATTCAGGAGGAGGCAATGTTTTAAGAACCAGGTCTCCACTGTGTTAAATACTTTCTGAGTTAGGGATTGCAGCTCTGATGCTGAGTTGGTGGAACATATGAGCGTTGAATCGTCAGCATATTGTATGCAGGTGGCTTGAGGAATAGCTAGGTATAGATCATTGATAAATATTGAGAATAAGAGAGGTCCTAGAATGGAACCTTGATGGACCCCTAGGATTACCAGTAGGTTGGAAGAAAGACTATTCTCCCAGAGCACTGCCTGTTGCCTATTACTAAGGTAGGAATTAAACCGTTGTACAGTTTGGTTGCTAAGTAAAAGAGATCTAAGAATATTAGTAAGAGAAGCATGGTCTACCATATCAAAAGCTTTTGAAAGATCAATAAAGATTGCTGAAGAGAAAACATTGTCATTACAGTTTCTGTTAATGGAGTCAATGAAGGATAAAAGGGCAGTAGTAGTATTGTGAAATGGTCTAAAGCCATGTTGGCTGTTAGCTTGTATATTATGTTGAATTAATTGGATTAATTGAATTAAATTAAATTAAATTAAATTAAGTTGAATTAATTGAATTAAATGGGTAAGAAGCTGGTGATGAATGCATTTTTTTCATTAGTTTAGCCAAGGGTGATAGTAGGGCAATAGGCCGATAGTTAGAATATTCATTTGAGTTACCCCCTTTGCGTAATGGTATAATATGAGAGATTTTCCAGATGGCAGGGATGGAACCCTCATTTATGGTTTGTATAGGTCCTGATTTCAATTACTCAAACATTAACTGGGAGAACTACTCAAGTACAAACTCCCTTGCCCTACATTTCCTAGAATTTATAAATTCAAACACCCTGGATCAACTGGTCAACACCCCCACCAGAGGTGACAACATATTGGACCTGGTCATCACCAAAGTGGTTGACCTGTGTTCCACACAGGAGGTCAACCCCTCACTGGTTAGATCTGACCATAAACGAATCACTCTGGATATCCACATTCCGCCACCATCCCCGGTCAAAGAAACCACCGTGAAAAACTTTTCAAAAGCAAACTTCAAGTTACTTAATACCGAGGTGGGAAGTTTCAAAGCCTCCATGCTAAAGGATATCACTGTCCAAGCTGCAAAATCCTTTACTAATGCACTCTACTGGTACCTAAAAGAATGCATGGATTGTGCTATCCCAAACAAAACCAAGACTTACTCCTCCAAGAAAAGGAAACCAGTCAGATGGACCCCTGCCATAAACAAGCTATATAATAGAAGGAGGAAACTAGTACAGAAAAGAGTAAAATCCCAAGAAGAGAAGACATCCCTGATCAGTATCGGCAAGAACTTAGTTCCTTCATAAAATCATCCAAGGCTAGCTTCAAAAGAAAAATTGCCATGGACTCCAAAGATAACCACAAGGCATTCTTTAGCTATGTCACGAATCTAAGTGGCAATTCTCAGATCTGCTCAGAGTTAGTGCAGAATGACACAAAATACACTGAACCGACCGATATAGCCAACATCCTGGCAGACAGCTTCAGTGCAAACTTCACCCCCTCTCACCCCCAAAAGGGCCCATAACTATACCAGAAGAATGTAGTGCCCCTGAAATCACAGACACTCAGGTTAAAACAGCCCTCACCAAAGCCAAAAACACAGCATCAATGGGACCGGATGGTGTCCCAGGCTATGTCCTACACAAGCTCAAAGATGAACTAACCCCTCACCTAAACACACTGTTTAAACTCAGCCGCTCCACAGGCTACATGCCCACAGAGTGGCGCACAGCAATGGTTATTCCACTCCACAAAGGTGGAGCCACAACAGACCCCGGGAACTATCGCCCTATAAGCCTAACTGGCTTGGTCTACAAAGCTATGGAGCGCATCATCATGGATTTCACAGAGACATTGGAAACCTCCAAACCCTGGACCCTACCCAGTTCGGCTTTGTTAAGGGCAAATCATGCCTCCTAAACCTGGTGGACTTCTTTGAGACAGTTACCAAGGCTATAGACGAGGGAAAGGTGGTCCACACAGCCTACCTAGACCTTGCAAAGGCCTTCAACTCCATTCCCCACTCAGGTATTATAGACAAGCTCACCAGCCTGAACATAAACCCCTATGTCACAAGAGGGTTGCCAACTGGCTCACGGACAGAACCCATATGGTAAGAGTTGCGGGAGCTAGGTCCGACTTTAAACCGGTTACAAGTGGCATTCCCCAGGGCTCAGTCCTAGGACCCCTCCTGTTTGGCATATACTTCTCAGAGGTACAGGCAAGCACAGGAGGACTATGGCTGACCAAGTTTGCAGACAACTGCAAACTAGGGGCTATAATTGACTCTCTAGCTGACACAGGCATCCTTCAAAAGGGTCTCACTGAGACAGATACCTGGTGTCAAAAAGAATGGCCTCAAGCTAAATGCCAAAAAGTGCATAGTCATCCCCTTTGGAAAAACAAAGTACCCACAAACTACAACATAGGTGGTAGCCCCCTAAAAATGGAAGACTTAATAAGGGATATGGGGACCCAAGTAGATAGTAATCTCTCCTTTGATAATCACATTGCCAAAGTGGTTAGAAAATCCTTCTATGTGGCCCAACTGATCACAAAAGGGTTTGCATCCAGATCAAAAGAGGTCATTGGGCCCCGTTATGCATCACTCATCAGACCCATCATAGAGTACAATGCCCCATTTGGGATGTACCTTACAAGACACCTGCAACAACTGGAAAGACCACAGAAGTACCTCACCAAGAAGATCACTGGCCTCAAGCAGATGCCCTATGTAGCTCGACCGAAGAAACTCCAGCTGTACTTGGTTGCATACCGCCTACTCAGAGGTGATCTCTGCCTGACATACAAGGCCATGTCCAACCCAGAATTGAATGCTCCACCTAAAGGAAACCATATCCCCTCGAGCCACATGCTCCAGGGATCTAAACCTCACCACAACAATAAATAGGACATGCTGGAGGGATAGATTCCTGTCCCAGAGACTTCCCATGCTCTGGAACAAGATTCCAATCTACATTAGGCAGAGCTCCTCACTAACGCTCTTCAAGAGAAACCTTGATGAGTGGATGGGAAACAGAAAGTTTACCCCAGGGATCACGTCAATGGCTCTGCTGGACAGAGGCACAGGGAACTAATCTAAGGGGCAAGCGAAAGCCAACACATTCTGGCTAGGTTTATAAATGCCTACGGGCAGATAGCCTAGTACCTACCTATGAACCTATGAACCTATTAATGAGGATAGATATAGGATAGGCTACTGCTTTGGCTGCTTTTTGCAAATATTCAGCTGGAATTTGGTCAGCTGAAGGAGCACATGACTTGAGTTAAAGGATAAGCTTAAAGATGAAGTTAGTGGAGATGGGTTGCAGGTGGAAAGTAGGAAGGGGATTTATAGAGGAGGTAAGAAGGGTAGAGCTATCAGGGGATAGCTGGCAGGCTAGAGATTGAATGGGCTCTGTAAAGAAGGTGTTAAATGTATTAGCAGTTTTGTTGGGAGTATTATAATTAGCATCATGTATGGTTGGTGTACTGGAGTGGCCTGGGTGTAGGAGTCTATTGATACTTGCCCAGAACCTTTGTGGAGTATTTTGGTTTGTTTGCTGTAGTTTGCTGTAAAAGTTCTTTTTGTCTGAGAGAATAGCCTTTTTTGTTACATTTGTCAACTGTCTAAAAGTTTCTGGTCGGTAATATTTTTGGTAGCATGCCACCTTGACCAAGATTTGTTTCTGACAAAAATATTCTGTCTGGTTTCTTTTGTGAGTCAGGGGGCTGGTTTTGACTTGATTGTAATAGAGTGTTTAGGAGCATGGTGGTCAAGGATAGTTAAGAATATTTTGTTGAAGTATTTGACTGCCTCTTCGAGTGAGAGTGATTTTAGAGGAATCCAGTCACGAGCGTTCAGCTCACATTAAAATAGTCCTGGGTTAAAGTGTTTATTAGACCTTGAAGTTCTATATGTGTGAGGATGGGAAATATCACTTTTTTGTCTGATAATGTAGGTCAAAGAGTGGCCGCTTATGTCATCAGGTAAGATTCCTTCCTTATATGTTTGGAAATAAGAATCCAATCTAAGGTAGTTTCTTTATTGTTTGGTTTGTTAGTCCTGGTAGAGGAGTTGATGATTTGAGTGAAGCCATGGAGATTAATGTGAGAAGTAGTATGTTCAGTGTTAACACACTTCCAATCAATATTAAAGTCACCTAGGATTATATTTTCTTGTGGTAAAGTTGATGAAATCCAGCTGAGGATGTCCTCAAGAGTACTAGAATTATTGCCAGGAGGTAGATAGATGCAGATGATATATATGGACTTATTTGTGTTAAGCTGAAATCTGGAAATAAGGACTTCTGCATTATTATCCTGAGGGGGATCATAAGGTGAGATGGTAACTTGTAGGCTGTCTTTAAAAAGAATTGCTACTTCCCCTCCCTTACGCTTTTTGCAGCCTTGTCTCAATATATTGTATCCTGCTGGGATAATTTCATTGTCTTGAGTTTTAGGTTTCAACCAAGTTTCAGTTAAACATAGTATATCAAATGAGTGAACATCTAGGAAAGAGGCTAAGATGGGGGATTTTATTGTTTATGCTATGGATATTGAGATGTGCTATCTAGAGTGAGTTAGGGTGTTTGGTGGTGTTGAGTGGGGTAAAGGAATTGGGATGACAAGATTCAATTTTTGAGACATTGGTTGGGCCAGGGTTAGGATGGATGTCTCCATCTATTAAGGATTGCTTTTTTAATCTAAGTATAGGATAGCGTGTGCAGCTAATTAGATATTGAACTTTCCTGGCTGTGAGATTATCGTATTTAATGTCCATCAGTCTGTGATATTTGGATAGCAGCTAGCTAGGTATGGAAGTTATGTTTATATGGTTGTGGGAGATAGTAGGAGTTAGAGTGGATGTTTGTGTAGGAGGATAATGAAACTGGAAATACTTGAGGTTTTCAAAGTTGTTTAGGAGATAGACTGAGGTTAGGATAGATATGAGTAAAGAAATGAGTATTAGCTTAGTTCTAGTAGAGTTAATTGTTATAGGCATACTGTTATATAGTTTCAGGGTACTATAAGGGTGCTAGGACCAAAGTGAGAGAAATAGCTAGGAAAAAGATAAGATTAATCTCCTTAAGTAAATGGAACAAAGGAAGAAAGTAAATGAAGTGGTGGAGAGATTAGATACAATTAGCTAGAGAAGTGGGAATGCCTGATTGGTTGGATGGGGAAGGGGGTGTGGCTAGGGGGTATAAGCATAGGAGTACTGGGGATGGGTGGGATATGGGGTAGGGTAGGGGAGCAGAGTGAGCCCGCAGGGTGAAGGGAGCAGGTAGAGACAAGAGAAGGAGGAAGCCTATGAAGAACAATCAGTGAGAAAAGTTTAGAATATGAGGTAAGTAAAGTTTCGAGGTGAATAAGGAGGTTGTGAAAAAAAGTGGCTGGAAGGACAGACGGGATTAGGTATGTACAATCAAATAGTTAAAAAGATGAGGTGGAGTTTACTTACAAAAGCAATTTGGGCAAGGGATTGGAAGTAGATTTAGCTAAGGGATAGCGGCAAGCTAAGTGGAGGTAGGGCTAGTAAAATAATATAATAAAGATACAGCTGATAAGGATGCCACCTAGTGGACAAACACAGAAGTACAACAGGAGGTTCTAAGAGGGACAGGACAGATCAGGAATTGGGTTAGAAGAGACTAGTAATTAGAGGTAAGTTGCTGGTATGGAAGAGGTACACAGGCTGCAACGATAAGACTGCTGGCTTTCCTGGCAAAACGTGACCTTATAGCCACCACAAAGCAGTTGCCACAATTCTAGAGTATACTGTAAGGTTTATAAGACCAACATACTTTGCTTCCTTAATTTTCTTTTTTAAACTTTTGTAGAGCTGAATAGAGGATGCTATGTTGAAACAGCAAGTTGGAGTGGAACCTTAGCA
Source organism: Protopterus annectens (assembly GCF_019279795.1). NCBI lineage: Eukaryota > Metazoa > Chordata > Ceratodontiformes > Protopteridae > Protopterus > Protopterus annectens. The sequence continues at coordinate 304,237,859 of NC_056734.1, forward strand.
GTCGACTCAGTCACCAAGGACTGGATGCAGAACTAGAAAACTCGGTACTTGTGTTAGAAAATGTAGAGAAAAGTACACTGGAGAAAAAAGAATTGACTTTAGTACAGTAAACAACAACTTGTACTAAGCTACTTTTACAGCATCTAATAATAACACATAGATGTAGGATGCACAATAAAATACTAAACTGTATATTCATTAACTTAGTAGATTAAAGTAGTGAAGACAAACCATGCCTTCCAACATTTAAGCAGTAGTGTCATATATCACCAAGTAATTAGTACTATTATATGCCAAATCACTGCAATATGAGGCACAATACTCAGATAAAACCATATATGAATGAAATGGCAAAACAGTCCCATCAAAATGTATAATTAACACCCAGCAAACAACTTCAAAGGTTCAGGTAACAAGGCAGTGAAATTAGAATCAAAAGTACATTATCAGCCAGCAGATAACTGCAAAAGTACTGGTGGGAAGAGGCTTCTAATAACCTAGTAGGTAATGTATGCATCTACAAGATACATACAGTAACAGGAGAATGCTGAAATCAGAGAGGCAGGACTTTCAGGTTAGGCAAACGCTCTCATATCTTTACATATGCCTTTAGAGTGCAAGATGCATGCTGCATTCTAAGGACCGTTCAGAATATATAATTGAATGGATGACACACTCCCATGTCAGAGAACGCTAGCTTTTCCAAGGATGCGGCGGAGGCTCTGATTCTAACATACATTAATGAAAAAAAAGATACACCTTTATCAACAAAATGTCTATTTAGAAAGCCCTAAATTAAGAGCAGATGTAGTGAGTTACAGCATTTAAACGGTTTAAGCTAAAGCTCAGCTTATACATTAAAGTAAGTGGCAAGAAGTTTTGCCAGTTCCAATTGAGAGCTCACAGCTATTTTAGTGCTAAATAATACACCCCTAGCAAATGGCACACTATAGTTTAGTAGAAGCAAAGATAAGCTGCATAAGGTTAAATGGCAAAGAGTTTGCATTATGCTAACAGCAATCTCAGTAAGGACTTAGACGAAGGCCAGTAAAGCCTCCGCGAGGGAAGAACAATAGAATGCAAAGCTCGTATACCTTACTTAGCTTATAACAAAGGGAGATAAGTCCCCATTAATTAGCTAATAGTAAATTTGAGTAGTAACCCCTTTAACCACTCTATTCTGCCCACAGTTCAAATTGGGGATATAGGCAAGAGCTAATGAAGACTTTAAAGCTCCTACCCCTTGCTATCTTATGACAACGGGAGATATGTCTCTGTGAGTTAGTAATATTAAAGTAGAGTAGCAACTCTTTTTAAACACTCCATTCTACCCGCAGTTCACATTAGGATTTAGCCAAGAGCTAAAAAGCTAGCATTTTCACATGGGAGGTTAGATCTCAACAAAATAGATAGCACACTTAAGTAGCACTTATTGGGGAGTAGAAAGTAAAATAATCACAAGTAACACTTTGGCAAGTTAAGTAAACTCTAGGGTACTCCACTAAGCTTAGAGAGGTCTTCACCACAAGTACAACAGATATCAACTCCACATGGGAGATTTAAGCATTATACAGTTGAAATGGCATTACATACGAGTACATTTACAGACGCACGCAGAGTAAGATATTATACATGAGATTAGCAGATAATAAAGGTAATTAATAAGTCAGAAAGGTGCATTAAAACAGTGTTTCTACTTACGGTGGCTACACACGCTGGGGCCAGGGAAGCTCAGCAGGGTGGAACTCTAAATATAAAGAGTGCGCCAGCAGTGACTAAAGGAATTTAAGGAATAGGGGAGGATATTAGGTGGGGGGGGGGGAGTAGTTACCTGGAGGTAGTTAGGAAAGGGAGGGGCTGGAGCTACTATTAAGGGGGAAGGGTTATGGGTGTAATGGATTTCTAAAGGTGCATGGGGGAACCAAGGCAGGAGCAATAGAGAGACAGAGGTGGAAATAGTAGACAGATGTTAGAAGGATGGAGTATACAGTACAGAGAGATAGGAGTTGTGAGGTATAGACAAGAGAAGGAGGAAGCCTATGAAGAACAATCAGTGAGAAAAGCTTAGAATATAAGGTAAGTAAAGTTTCTGGCTGAATAAGGCGATTGTGGAAAAAAAAAGTGGTTGTAAGGATAGACGGGGTTAGGTATGTACAATCAAATAGTTAAAAAGATGAGGTGAAGTTTACTTACAAAAGCAATTTGGGCAAGGGATTGGAAGTAGATTTAGCTAAGGGGTAGCGGCAAGCTAAGTGGAGGTAGGACTAGTAAAATAATGTAATAAAGATATAGCTAAGGATGCCACTTAGTGGACAAACACAGAAGTACAACAGGAGGTTCTAAGAGGGAGAGAACAGATCAGGAATTGGGTTAGAAGAGACTAGTACTTAGAGGTATGTTGCTGTTATGGATGGGGGTACACAGGCTGTAAGGATAAGACAGCTGATTTTCCTGGCTAAAAGTGACCTTATAGCCATCACAAAGCAGTTGCCACAATTCTAGAGTATATTGTAAGGTTTATAAGACCAACATACTTTGCTTCCTTAATTTTCTTTTTTAAACTTTTGTGGAGCTGGATAGAGGATGCCATGATGAAACAGCAAGTTGGTGTGGAAACTTAGCCATCGAGTCAGTCTCCAAGGACAGGATGTAGAACTAGACAACTGAGTATTTGCTTCCTTAATTTTCTTTTTTAAACTTTTGTGGAGCTGGATAGAGGATGCTATGTTGAAACAGCAAGTTGGAGTGGAACCTTAGCCATTGAGTCAGTCTCCAAGGACAGGAAATAGAACTAGACAACTGGGTAGGTGGCTACAGATGCTGGGGCCAGGGAAGCTCAGCAGCCTGGGACTCTAAATATCATACATCGTATGTGCTGAATGGGGCGGTATATTCTATTATGGGCTGGATTCATGCAGAGTATAGAGGGGTTATATCCTCGTTTGCTATCAAGGCAATGCCTTTACTAATCAAGCATGCTACATAGAAAGCCTTCCTTACTTATGACAAATATATCATCCAAAATCCTTAAGTATGCCACTAAATATTGCTGAAAATCTGATTTGAAAACATAATTTTGCTCCCAGTACCAGAGCACAAGAATTGTGTAAAGAGGGTGCAGGCAGTGCCCATGGCTACTCCTTTTGCTTGTTTGAAATATTTGTCCGAACAATCAGACAATGATTCAAGCAATCAAATGATCATCTCAGTCCAAATGGGTGCATTCAATTTTAACATTGCTGGTTTTACTAAGCATATAGATCAATTTGAATTTTCATAGCTCATCACATACTAAGGAAACGTATTGGCATTGCTGATAGTTTATCACACTTTCAGATCTCCAGGTTTCAATAACTGATGCTAGAAGTATAAACAGTTTGGGACACCTTTGCCTCTAGAAATTTGGCTGATCATCAACGAATAGCCAGCATTCTTTTATTCAGGCCATGCATGGACTGAATACTAAAAATGCTTATTCCATATTATAGGATCATAGGAGAGTACTAGGCTATCGACCCGGAGGTCATTTTAATCCTAGCCATTTCATCCCAATGTAATAGCATGAATGCTAGTCAATATCCTAGGTTGAATTTAGTGATGACTGCCCATGTCTAGGAGGGTTGTGGGTACTATCACCGGTAAGAATTTATAGTGCCCCATCCACTCATCCAGGTTCCTCTTGAACAGTGTCATAGAGGTGGTCTATTTCACATGAATTGGTAGCCTATTCCAAAGCTGCAGCAGTCATTGGGTGATAAATCTGTCCCTCTAGCATGTCTTATTTAAGTAGCAGGTGATATTTAGGTCCCTGGAAAGAGTAGCCCTGTCCCATTTGATTTACTGATATGCAGCAAGCTCATTAGGTTTGCGTCTTGGAATGCTCTGTTGTCAAGGCATAAGTCATCCCTAAGAAGTATATATGATACAGAGATTCACTGAAGGCTATCTTTGTTATTTACTAGCACTTCTATGGTATTACATTGGGATGAAATGGCTGGGCTTAAAATGACCTCCAGGTCGATAGCCTAGTAATCTCCTGTGATCCTATGATACTAAAGTCCCAGGGACTGTAGTCAGTCTGTGTAAGGCACATGCTGGAGCTCCTTGATCTTCTTTGTTAGAAAGCTTTGAGGTCTCTCCAGTTGTTGCAGGTGCTTTGTAGGGTACATGCCGAATGGGGCGGTATATTCAATTATGGGCTGGATTTGTGCCGAGTATAGAGGGGTTATAACCTTTTTTGCTATCAAGGCAATGCCTTTACTAATCAAGCATGCTGCATAGAAAGCTTTCTTACTGCAGTAGATTCATGGTGGTCAAAGTTAAGGTTGCAGTCAACTTGTGATCCCAGGTCCCTTACCACTTTGTGGGTACTTAGGGTATTGTTGTATTGTTGTTGATTTGATAGTAGAAAAGGGACATTGTTTCTGCCAAACAGAATGATGATGCATTTTTTGCATTCAGTTTGTGACTGTGACTAATACACCAGTCATTGGTCTGCATGAGATCTTCCTGGAATATACTGACATTATTTGGGGAGTCAATGATTGCACCTAGTTTGCAGTTGTCTGCAGACTTGGTCAGCCACAACCCCTTAGTTTTGACCTAAACTTCAGAAAAGTATATAACAAACAGTAGAGAGCCCAGCACTGACCCCTGTGACACCCTGTTGGTAACAGGTCTGCTGGTTGATGTGGAGTCACCAAGTTTGATAGTGTGTGTCCGGTTTATGAGCCAGTTGGCAACCCATCTTACAACAAAGGGGTTTACATTCAGTTTCCTTAGTTTATCAGTAAAGCCTGAATGTGGGATTGTGCCAAGTTGAGGTAGGCTGTGTGCATAGATTTGCACTGATCAGTGGCTCTGGTCACATTTTCAAAGAAGTTCATCAGATATAACGGCAGGATCTGCCCTTTACAAAGCTGAACTGGGTAGGATCCAGGGTTTGGAGGTTGCTTGTTTTTATTTATGAGGTCTATAATGATATGTTTGATAGCTTTACAGCTGAAGCTGGTCAGCCTTATGTTCTGTAATTCTCCGGGTCTGTTGCTAGGCCACCTTTGTGGAGGGGTATAACTGTTGCTATTCTCCATTCCAGAAAAGAACAAAGCCTGTGGTTAGGCTATGATTGAAAAGGGCACTTAATGGTGATGCTAGTTCATGTTTTAGCCTGTTTAGAAGACAGCCCGGGATGTCGTTTGGTACCATAGAGGCTGTGTTTTTTTGCCTTGGACAAGACTTTGAGGATCTGCACTTCAGATATGTAGGGTGTGAGGTTGGGAGAAGCTTTTGATGATAAGTTAGGAGGAGCTAAGAGAGTGAAATTTTCGCCAAACCTGTCCGCTAGTAAGTTTGCTATCTCTGTGGTGTCATGTGCAATTACGGTTTTCTTCCTTAGATTAACCTCTTCTGATAGCATTGATTCATATTAGTCATGGTTCCATTTTTAATTCAGCGGTGCTTAATGAATAAGACACCCAATACAATAGGAATTTGTTTTTCAGAGCTGGGTTGGCTAGCCTGGGGCTTCCTGACATCACTAAACATTGGTTAATTTCCAGAGTGATCAGAGGTGTGAAAAATAAAAGCAGTAACACAAGATCCTAGAAATCCCATAGGTAGAAACCTCTTGGAGTCCATTGTCATGCCACAGTCAATGACTTCCTTTTATTTGTGCTCTGGTTGACCATGTCCACATGGTTGTAAGCAGGGTAAGTAAATTACTGCAGACACTCTCCTGAGGTGACATGATACTAACCAAAGATTATAGCATACATTGGTTGAAGGGATCAAAACAGATCAGCACAGTCAAGGTCAAGAAGTTTGCATTGAAAATGCAGGTACCCTGTTCACATGTCCTGTACATTCAGCCATAGCCTTACACAAGTTAGAATCAGATATATCCTCTTCCCAGTTTATAGTGTGCCTGAAACTGGGACACAGAATTACTTTCAGGGATGTTAATGCTACTGTACACAATGCATTTTGGTAACAGGGCATTTCTTCCATGGGTTACTCATCACATTCATTCAAGATTAGCAGAATATCCAGTCTAGCACATGAAGGATGCTATGTTCATGTATTGAAGAGAACAGGTAGATGAGTGTCTGATGCCTTCCTTTTTGATGTTAGGTAGCAATCACAATATTTTGCTTTGCAAGTAGAAAGGTCTTTTTGATCAATGGGCCACTCATTTGTTCAGGGAGCAACAATGACCGTATCTGTTCATCTGAAAGATTTAACCCTTAATTTGAACCCAAATTATTAGGCAGCCCTTTAGCATGGTTATCCTGGCTTATCCTGGCTCCAGTTGTCGAAGGTGTGGTATCATCTGTTGGCCATCTTGCCTAACCCTGTTACTGTGATCATTCATCTTGAAGGTAATGATTTGATGAAGATCTCAAAGAAAATTTTATTAGCTATGATGTTACTGGATCTTTCCACTTTATGCTGTTTTCATCCAGAAATATTTTTTTGGCCTGCCTTGCTGCTGAGATCAAGGCACTCTAAAATTTGCAGCCATTGAGATGTTGAGACATTTCGCTAATTATTAGGTAGTATGTTTAGCAGAAGATCTGGGCATCCTTGTGATTGTATATTTGGATTTTTGGATTTGGCAAAACCGGATAAAGATTTTTACAAATCTGATGATGTGCCTTGGATAAAGATTTTTACAAGCCTGATGATGTGCCTTTGAATGCTTTAGGTATAGACTTATTCAATCTGCAACTTTCACTAGTAACTAATAATACAATTGACCAGAATTTTAGTTAAAGTTATCAGTGTCTTACTACACTCTGTCTGTCTTTACCCTTTTCTATTAGCAAATTTCTCCCCTCTCCTCTATCACTTTCACCTTTTCACCATTACTGTTACCACTATCAATTTCTTACCTGTGACTTCTTATATCTTCCCCACTTTTCCTTTTATATACTATAACTCCTGTAACATGACTTCTAATAGTCTCTTAATGTATTTTAAGCTTAGATCCTCAGCTATAACACGCTTGCTAAGCATTTAATATTTACCTATAGTACTATGTCAACTGCAATGTACTATATGATAATTAAGTTTATCAACCTATGCTACTACATCAACTGCACTGGTACTATATGGTAATTACATTTATCAACCTATACTACTATGTCAACTGTACTGTTACTATATTGCAATTAAGCTTATCAAGTGTGCTTTATATATTCTAAATGTGCTACTTTGTAATAATTTTTCCCTTTGAGATTTCTATATTTTAAATGTGTTTTTTGTGGTGTTTTTTATATTCCAGATGTGTTTTTTGTGAAGCTTTTCTCCCCAGGCCTCCATTGAAAATGTGCTCTGCTTGGCCCAGTGGACTTTCCTGGTAAACAAATGTAAATGAATAAATATTACTACTTGGAGTTATTACTACTTGGTGTTTTTCTGACCTAATATTTCATTTAATAAACTGGTTGCAAATGCAAAAGATGTGTTTATTGACTCAGTTTTGGGAATAATGTGTAGAGCAGCATAGACTGCATGTTATTGACAAGGGGACTCATCAGTATTTTCAGGGAAGCATGCGCTAACACATTAAAAAAATGCTGTTAATGGGAACAGGTATTTAAGACAAGAAAGCAGGTTTGACCTTGGTCCTTATATATAAGGATTAATCACACAGGTCATGGATTTATGTCACAAACCTAAGGGATAATTACCACTTGATAATATATAATTGATTCAATATAAAATGAAATTCAGGATCTGAGCCAAATATGCTTTTGTTTAGTTTCATCTGTACTGTTACAATACTGCAAAGGCTTGCCATAAGGCTGTTCATCACATAGACCCTGCATGCCTCCTCAGAGCCGTTCAATGGCTTACACCAACAATTTCCAAAAGTGTCTGTACCATTGACCTTGTCCCTATTTAGTGAATGCTCAGACATCTCTTTGTTCTCTTGCTACTCTTTGCCAGTGGTATTGGTGTTGTATAACCTGCTGATTCACTGGCCTAAGGCATGGGTGCAATCAGGCATACACTGTAAAAGTCATGGTGTATAAATTAAATTTAAAGGAGTAACATATTGCTGAGAACAATGGCACCAAATGTCCAACTTGCAAACACATAAATGAAATGAAATACTGCAGGTGTCTCAAGAAAATATTCCATCCAGTATAATTTGTTGTTACATTGTTAATTACCCAATAGATGGCTTCTAATGTAATCATTTTACTATACATGTCATACATTCAATCCCATGTTCAAGATATAAAACAAGATATCAAAAAGGCAGTTTAACTGGAGAAAATAGTGGCAGTCTAGGTGTAAAACCCAGTGTGGTCCAACTACTTCTCTCAGGGAGGCAGCACAGAATCTGGAAGCTGATGTACTGTTCCAAGAATCCTGACCAAAATAACCCTGTTCAAATATGCACAGGACACAGGCTGCTACCACTACTGCACTAGTGAATCCTGACTATAATAACCCTGTCCAAATGTGCACAGGACACAGCCTGCTACCACTACTGCACTAGTGACTCCTGATTATAATAACCCTGCTCAAATATGCACAGGACACAGACTGCTACCACTACTGCACTAGTGACTCCTGATTATAATAACCCTGTCCAAATATGCACAGGACACAGGCTGCTACCAATACTGCACTAGTGAATCCTGACTATAATAATCCTGTCCAAATGTGCACAGGACACAGGCTGCTACCACTACTGCACTAGTGACTCCTGATTATAATAACCCTGTCCAAATACACTCAGGACACAGGCTGCTACCACTACTACACTAGTGAATCCTGACTACAATAACCCTGTCCAAATGTGCACAGGACACAGGCTGCTACCACTACTGCACTAGTGACTCCTGATTATAATAACCCTGTTCAAATATGCACAGGACACAGGCTGCTACCAATACTGCACTAGTGAATCCTGACTATAATAATCCTGTCGAAATGTGCAAAGGACACAGGCTGCTGCCACTACTACACTAGTGAATCCTGACTACAATAACCCTGTCCAAATGTGCACAGGACACAGGCTGCTGCCACTACTACACTAGTGAATCCTGACTACAATAACCCTGTCCAAATGTGCACAGGACACAGGTTGCTACCAATACTGCACTATCGAATCCTGACTATAATAATCCTGTCCAAATGTGCACAGGACACAGGCTGCTACCACTACTACACTAGTGAATCCTGACTACAATAACCCTGTCCATATGTGCACAGGACACAGGCTGCTACCACTACTGCACTAGTGAATCCTGACTATAATAACCCTGTCCAAATACACGCAGGACACAGGCTGCTACCACTACTACACTAGTGAATCCTGACTACAATAACCCTGTCCAAATGTGCACAGGACACAGGCTGCTTCCACTACTACACTAGTGAATCCTGACTACAATAATCCTGTCGAAATGTGCACAGGACACAGGCTGCTACCACTACTGCACTAGTGAATCCTGACTACAATAACCCTGTCCAAATGTGCACAGGACACAGGCTGCTACCACTACTACACTAGTGAATCCTGACTACAATAATCCTGTCCAAATGTGCACAGGACACAGGCTGCTACCACTACTGCACTAGTGAATCCTGACTATAATAACCCTGTCCAAACACACACAGGACACAGGCTGCTACCACTACTACACTAGTGAATCCTGACTACAATAACCCTGTCCAAATGTGCACAGGACACAGGCTGCTACCTATACTGCACTATTGAATCCTGACTATAATAATCCTATCCAAATGTGCACAGGACACAGGCTGCTACCACTACTACACTAGTGAATCCTGACTAAAATAACCCTGTCCAAATGTGCACAGGACACAGGCTGCTACCACTACTGCACTAGTGAATCCTGACTATAATAACCCTGTCCAAATACACGCAGGACACAGGCTGCTACCACTACTACACTAGTGAATCCTGACTACAATAACCCTGTCCAAATGTGCACAGGACACAAGCTGCTACCACTACTACACTAGTGAATCCTGACTACAATAACCCTGTCCAAATACGCACAGGACACAGGCTGCTACCACTACTACACTAGTGAATCCTGACTACAATAACCCTGTCCAAGTGTGCAAAGGACACAGGCTGCTATCACTACTGCACTAGTGAATCCTGACTATAATAACGCTGTCCAAATGTGCACAGGACACAGGTTGCTATCACTACTGCACTATTGAATCCTGACTATAATAACCCTGTCCAAATGTGCACAGGACACAGGCTGCTACCACTACTACACTAGTGAATCCTGACTATAATAATGCTGTCCAAATGTGCACAGGACAAAGGCTGCTACCACTACTACACTAGTGAATCCTGGCTACAATAACCCTGTCCAAATGCGCACAGGACACAGGCTGCTACCACTACTACACTAGTGAATCCTGACTACAATAACCCTGTCCAAATGTGCAAAGGACCCAGGCTGCTACCACTACTGCACTAGTGAATCCTGACTATAATAATGCTGTCCAAATGTGCACAGGACACAGGTTGCTACCACTACTGCACTATTGAATCCTGACTATAATAACCCTGTCAAAATGTGCACAGGACACAGGCTGCTACCACTACTACACTTGTGAATCCTGACTACAATAACCCTGTCCAAATATGCACAGGACACAGGCTGCTGCCACTACTACACTAGTGAATCCTGACTATAATAACCCTGTCCACATGTGCACAGGACACAGGCTGCTACTACTACTACTGCACTAGTGAATCCTGACTATAATAATGCTGTCCAAATGTGCACAGGACACAGGCTGCTGCCACTACTACACTAGTGAATCCTGACTACAATAACCCTGTCCAAATATGCACAGGACACAGGCTGCTACCATTACTACACTAGTGAATCCTGACTATAATAATGCTGTCCAAATGTGCACAGGGCACAGGCTGCTACTACTACTGCACTAGTGAATCCTGACTACAATAACCCTGTCCAAATGTGCACAGGATACAGGCTGCTACCACTACTACACTAGTGAATCCTGACTATAATAATGCTGTCCAAATGCGCACAGGAAATAGGCCTCTACCACTACTGCACTAGTGTTTTTTCTTAATATTATATTTCATAATGAGTTAAGCCTCACTGTATCAATTAACCTTTTTGGCAGGCTAAACCTGGAATGCAATACTGACACTAATGAAAGTAACTCTACACAGCATAATGTAGAAGATATAGATCAGAGAAATCACTGCATATAGACAAATATTAGACAATAGCACTTACACACTCAGGTACTTGAGTTTTACCCATGTTTATATTTTAGTGTTCTGTTCGCTACTTTTAATAGTTAAAAAGTTATAACTTTTCTTTCAGACAGTCATTAATATTCTCTATACTAAAAGTACAGATATGAGAGTTCTTTATACAGTATCTGAGTGTCAGATAAAATCTTCGTCTTCGGTCTTATCTCTCTGTTTAAAATAAATCTGTCTTCTGTATATGTTCAACTGGAAAGATAATGTTCTGGCTTGTGTTAATAGTTTTTTCTTTGATAATGAAGTGTATTTCTCCAGAGAGTTTTTGAAGAAGTTTGTAAGAACTGTTTCACCAAGTATCTTGGAACATGGGCTAAAAACTTATAGTGAAGAAGCAAGCCTGAGGAAACCATTTGATCCATGCCATTTGCCAGGTTATGTTCTATATGCTTTCTCCTTACCATGCCTACTGTCCATCAAATCCTTTTCTGATCACTGGGAAAGACTGTCATCCATGCTACCGTGAAGGCAGATTGGTAGCCATACTATTATGCTACTTGCTAAATTCCATTTACCAGTTTATTTAATGAAAGTCTAGTGATAACTTCATCTCAGCAGGGTGAGGGCCTATTTTCATCCTACCCATACTGAGGTTACATGGCTTTAAGGGCTGACCTTAAAGAACATATGCAAAGTTCTTTCTTACCATATCCTTTTGTAGGTATCTTTAGTTTTTCAGTAAAATTATATTTATAAAGTTAATGATCTTATATTTGCATTTTTATACTTTTTGCAGCTATCCAAGTACTTTCTGATTCTTAGTCATATTGTTTCACCTTCTGATGTAGCTTGCAGTGAGTAGGCAAGTTTCTACACATAAAGTGATACAAAGTACAGCACAATTAGTCATTAAAGTAGCTGAATGCAATGATATTCAAATAAAAAGTAACAAAAGACGAATGACAGAGGATATTTTTCCTTGTAAAGTACATAGTGCTTGCCATACAGTACAGTAACACAGATGTGACACTGTAATAAACAGGTGTCTACAAAATAGTCATCTACCATAGGATGATGACTTTTATGAATTAAAAACTAGGGGTATTTAAATCACTGTAATGACAAGGCACAGAAAAATATATTTGTTTGTATTATACACAGGGTTGATGTTGGAACAAAAACTGTTGAACTTAATCGGTTTCTTGGCAATGCAGAAGCTCCTCCTGTGTGTGGGACAAGGCCCTGCAGGCAGTAAGCTAAACTGCTGTAGTACCAAGTTCCATATTTAGTTGGATGTGTACCGTCAGTTTTAGGAGTTGAGGGGCCTGAGTCCATGAATATACATGGATTGATATAGTATAAACTGTCTACCAAGCACCTATGGAGATAACTCCTGGTGTCCTATTTCCAAAATAGATGTAAATCAGTAGTTGACTAGTAGCCCCATAAGTCTGTCTCATCTTGGATGGAGATAATGCAGGTATGAAAGCCATATTATGCTACAGCTTCATGGGCATGCGATTCTACATGTAGGTCAAACATGGCTGCCTATTAAGAATATTATTTCTGACATATTAGTGTAGCTGCTGCAGTAGAGAATATCAGCCAAACTCAGTGTGGCACCACCAAGTCCTCTGGTAAGTTTTGCTATGCTCAGAATCGGTAATGTGATTGAACTACATTCTTTTTTCCCATGACATCATCAGAAAGTACCACCAGATGACACATAATTAGGAAGTAGTTAGAATGCTGTTCTACATATAGTAAATGCAAACACAAGTTTATCAAACGTACTAAATGTAAGTCCACTGACAGAATTAATGTAAACACTACATGTTTTAGAATCTGAATGTTTATTTTAGATAATATCATAGTTACAGTGAAATTAGGGGTTACAAAAAATGCACATCTACTTGGTACCTCTAGTACCAAGGGGGTATTTTCATTTTAGTCCTTAACCAACTTCATGTGGCTGCTACATGTGAGATTTGCACTACCAATCTCTGGGCAATGTCCATTACTGTAAACATCTATTTCTTCTACAAGGAATATGCTACTTGGGAAGGGCATGCATATACAGCCTGAATGTAGCCTGCAGCTTTGCTGTATTATCCTCCAGTACTGGTTCTGATGCTAAATCATAGGTCAACTGAGGCACAGTCAGATCCGTAGCTCTCTGTGCCTTTGGACCTGATTGTAATACAAGTTACAGTTACCGAGTTGCTGAATCTAGCATCAGTGAAATTAGTAGGATTGATAAGATGGTTTTACCTGTAACATTACTCAAAGATCTATAGAAAAAGTACAAAACATTATCCATGTTCATTACAGTGTACATTATAAACATAAAGTGAATACCGTTCTGATTTATAATTGCACAATGTTTGCACACAGATTATATGATCTTGTCAGGCAGCATTTGACTATAATGATCACCTATTTGATCTCATAGGCTTTGAGGCACAATACTATTTTAACACCATGCACTCCCATGATTGCAATTTTGCCATAGGCATTATTTTTTAATTTACATTTCTGGTGATGATAAACACCCTGAAACACTGCTATTTATTTTACTAAATTGACTGAGGGAGCAAATGCAAAGCACACATCACATAATGCAGCTCTGCACTGAACTAGACAAGTTGAAAAATTTATAGTGCAGAACATTAGCTAGTGCGCTACACAAGGATTCGCAATATATTCAATGCATTCTGCATTAAATCGTTTCTCTAATCAAATGTCTAGTATATAATTTTCTTGCACCAAAGTATGATTATGGCTGATATTTGTAAGTCTAGACTGAGCTAAGGTGTTAGTAAAATGTGAAACCCATTTCAATGATGATACTCAGGAAGAAGTTCCTGACAGTACCAAAGAAGCAAAATATGAGCAACAACAGCATAAATTGTAAGGAATCCCATTCCAAACAGAATTGGACACATAATTAAATTGTATCTGGGTAGACTCTTTGAAGATTTTATGTCACAAGTTTTGTCTAATCTAGATTCTTATGAGATTCTATACATTAATTTACCCTGAAAATGCAAATATCCAATATTAATATATCTGGACCCAATCCTATAAAGATATTTTGGAAGCTGTGCAAAGGAGAATTCAGTATTCCTTTAGCAGTATGCATGACAACATAATGTAGTCTAAATTTAAACAGAGAACTAGGTGGCTGTGCTAGGAAAGCAACATGATCGACCAGTTTTGGAGTATCATAGCCAGAATATACACACAGATAATATCCTAGTTCAAAGACAAAAATTACTTTCTTTCATCTTTGAAATACAGCTCTGTCATTTATACCTGCAACAAGTAGGTTAGCATGCATAGTCATGATTCTGTTTTTCTACGCTTTGAGTATTAAACTAGTTTCACAGTTGCATAATTTATTATTTAGTTTTTTTTTTATATAAACAGAAATAATTAGTTTCAAATCAAGCTAGCCTTAAATGTAATTGATATTTTAGGTAGGACATTAATAAAACTGGTGCATAATAATATCTTATTCCCAAGATGATCTTTCATAAGGATAGGCAGAAGAAGCTGGTTTTCCTTGGAAGGCAGCACCACACACAGAAAGTGAACAATGTATATACTGCTATTATGTCATGCAGTATGTTTAGTTTATGTGAAATTTATACTGCTACCATTAATGTATTTATTCATTTATTTTTAAAAGCGGAGCAAGGATACCTAACTCAGCAGAACCTATTGTCAGTGCAGCACAAGGGAAAAAAGCTTTAACATTAAAATGACACTGAATATGTTTAAGGAAAAGGGGTGTAGTCAGGCATATGCCATGCATGCCATAGCTGCTATGTTTCAAAAATAATTGATTTTTATTCAACATTTTAAATAAGCCCTTGTACATTTGTCATGGTTATATTTCATGAGGATACAGATTTTGTTAAATGAATGATGTGTGACCTGTGAAAAGAAGAGGAAGCTATGGTTGTATCCCATTAAACAGAGCATTACTACTTTCACAGTAAACCTTACTTAGACTAAGAAAAGTTCCAGTGCCTCCCCTAGATATTACAAATGACAATACACCTTCACAGCTGTATCTATATTTACAGCTGTATCCGTATCTACACCTATACCTATCTAGCTATATACATACTTTATCATAACATGCTCAGATCTGAACAAAGAGCTTTTTTGACAACTGGAAGGTGTCTGTACAAGATATTTATATTAATATAAAAACGTGTAGATTCCTGTGGTACTTCCTTTTACACTAATAACAAATGCGGCAAATACTTGTCCCACTCCCTTTTAAACTGGTCTGCAAATGACCATAGCGTAGTCTTTAATGTAGAGTTTAACCTCTCCACAAGACCATTAGTTTGGGGATGATAGAGGTGGTCTTTAGATGTTTCACCCCACAGCACTTCCTCAAACAAGGTCAGCAAGTCTGACATGAAGTTGGCACCTTGATTAGTCAGTATCTCCCTCGGAAAACCTACCATGCTGAAATTTTCTAGCATAGCATTTGCAACTTTTTCTGCCTCAATAAATGAGAAAGCCACCACCTCAGGTTACTTGATAGCATAATCCACTACCACCAGGATAGATTTCATCCCTATAGAACTTGGAGTACTCAGGGGTCCCACAAAATCCATGACCATCCCCTGAAATGGCTATTGAATAACACACAAAGGCATTAATGGAGCCTTAACCTTGTCCCCTGCCTTGCCAAACATTTTGGCACTGTTCACAAGTCCTACAATATCCTATTGCTCCTTTGCAATCCTAGGCCAATAAAAATTTTGCATAATCTGCCTCTTAGTGTGTTTTATACCCATATGACCTGAAAAAGGGATGCCATGTGTTATGGCTAAAAGTGGTAGACAGTAAGGTCTAGGCACTACCAGCTGCTGTATTACTTCACCTTCTAGCCCACCTTCAGGAGTCCACTCTCTATACAACACACCTTTGTTCCAGTATACAGACTCCCCTCTTCCTTGAGCCTCAGATGCCACCTTAGCCACCTCCCTGAAGCTTTGTAATGTAGGGGCTGTAAGTTGAGCCTGCCTCAACTCTAACTTTGTGACTCTCCCCAGCTCCCCCTCCACAGGAAGCTTAGAAATCTCTGACAGCTGAGTCTCACTGACAAGCTGGGTACTATCACGCACCTCTGTCCTTGCAGTCACCATATCCCAGGGAGCATCAGCACCTCCTAGCAGCTGTGTCTCACTTTCAGGCTTACAGGATAGCTCCTTCTCTAAAACAGCCACTACACCAGTCCCAGCTTCAAGCATAGGATCTGCCTGGGTGTTCCCCCAGACTACCAAACCTACATGCCTGTCTTCAAGCTCACCTGCATGTCACTGCATGTACACAAGGTACTGCATCATCACAGTCATTCCCTACCAGGACATCTGCAGGAATATCCTCAAACAGACCTGCCTGTTTGCTTCCGGTACCACCCTCCCAGTCAAGATGAACCTTAGCCAAAGGTATTTGGAATGGGGTCCCTCCCAAAGCTCTGACTGGAGTGAACTGCCCAAGCAAGTACTGCTCTTCTCTAACCACTGCAGGCCTCACAGTGGTTATATCAGAAGTTGTGTCTCTCTTAGCAGTGACCTGTTTGCCATCTACTAAGATAGGATACACATTTTGGTGATAGTTTGGCACCCCCATTGTTTCCAAACAATTTACCACTGGCAGTTTCTCATCCCCACTTGCTAGCTTCCTCATCATTTGTTTCTCTCCTTGCCTCAATGGACATTTGGCTGCTATGTGACCCCTCTGCTTACATTTGAAACTTCTAGTCCCTGACTGTGTATTCAGACTAGTAGTTTCCCCTGTTACTGGTGTACTCTGTTGGAGTAGTTTAGACTGTCCCCCATGGGTTCCCTTAGGTCCATTTGTAGCACTGAGTATCCCTTTCTTATGCATTGGTACTCTGCTTGCTAAATAGTGATCCCATTTTCTCCCCAACTCCACCACAGAGTTGCATTCTTGGTCTGCTAACCAGATTCTCATGACATCAGACAGAGTACTGAGGGCTTGTTCCCTCACCAAAAGGTCTGCCAGTCCCTCAGAAGTGGTGACCTGAAACCCACTCACCCATATGTGAAATTAAGTACTTAAATCAGCAACATAATCACGTACTCTTTCATCTGCCTTCCATCTATGCTCACAAAACTTTTTTCTATAAGCTTCAGGCATTAGTTTAAAACAATCAAGAAGACATTTTTTTACTTAATCATAATTCAAAAAATCTACATCAGACAGTCTTGACATGAACTGCTTTGCCATAGAGTAAGGGAGTCAGGAGCCAAACCCAGAGCTCATGTCATACATCACAAGATGGGTTGCAAACTGGCTAAGTGACAGAACCCACAGGGTCAGAGTTGCTGGAGCCATGTCAGACTCAAAGCCTGTCACAAGTGGTGTCCCACAGGGCTCAGTCCTGGGTCCACTCTTGTTCGGCATCTACTTTTCTGAAGTACAAGCAAACACAGGAGGGTTATGGCTGACAAAGTTTGCAGATGACTGCAAACTGGGCGCCATAGTCGAAAACACATCTGACACAGATATCCTCCAGAAGGGCCTCACAGAAATGGATAACTGGTGCCAGAGCCATGGCCTGAAGTTAAACGCCAAAAAATGCATAGTCATACCCTTTGGGAAAAACAAGGCTACCCCTAGCTACCATATAGGTGGCAATCCACTGAGCACAGAAAAAGTCATCAGAGATCTGGGGACCCAGGTTGACAGTAGCCTTCGTTTGACACTCATGTTGCTAAAGTAGTTAGGAAAACCTTCTATATCACCCACCTGATCATGAAGGGATTCACATCTAGATCAAGGGAGGTCATCGTCACCCTGTACTCATCACTTATTAGACCTATGATTGAGTACAATGCCCCGTTCGGAATGTATCTGACCAGACACCTGCTGCAGCTTGAAAGGCCCCAAAAGTTCCTCACCAAAAGGATAAAGGGTCTCAAAATATGTCTTATGCTGCCCGACTGAAAGAACTCCAGCTCTATTCAGTCTCATACCGCTTGCTCAGAGGTGACCTGTGCCTGACATATAAGGCCATGTCAAACCCAGATTTGATGAATATGCTTCACCTCAAAAATCTAGATCCCTCAGAACCACAAGGGCGGAGACTTAAACCTTGACACGGTTATAAATAGAACGTGCTGGAGGGACAGATTCATCACCCAGAGACTCCCTATGCTGTGGAACAAAATCCCGGTACATGTGAGGCAGAGCACCTCTCTGGTCTTGTTCAAGAGGAATCTTGACCAATGGATGGGAGATTGCAGATATACCCCAGGGATTACTTCAGCGTCACTGCTTGACAGAGGCACAGCAAAATGATAGGCATAGTTTTTATTCAAACTAAAGGGGTGGCGAAAGCCACATAACTATGGGCTAGGCTTATAAATGCCCTTGGGCAGATAGCCTAGTATGAACCTATGAACCTATGAACATCATACTGCCTACATGCCCTCTCAAATATATGAATAAAATTATCAAAGTCATTCCCATCCCTACAATGAGGAAAAACTTTACTGACCTTTATGGCTTCTGTGTAATAGTTATTCCCTTCCCCATTAACTCCATGACCCTCATGAAGGGTAAGAAGCTCCACTTCATGCTGTTGCTCTCTCTGATTTTCCTTGGCTTCTAAACATTTGGCCTCCAGTTCATATTAATGCTGCTTCTTCCTTTTCTCAGCCTCCAGTCATTTGGCTTCCAAGTGACGTCTCTCTTCAGCCTCCAGTCATTTGGTTTCCAGGCACAGTTTCTCTAACTCCAGACAGATTCTCGGCTCCTCCAAAGAAAAGTGTGGACTGTCCTGTCTCAGCAGGCTGCATATCTCCAGCACCAAACTGGATATCCTCTGAAGTACTGGTCTGAGCTGAAGCTGCAGCTAAGGCTGAAATCATTACTTCCTTAGTCAGGCTGGCATGCACCAGTCCTCTGGCTTCACACTCCTTGGCCAACTGGTTCTTTGTCAGCTTACTATAGACTTCTGCTAACATCTTTGTCTGCTGTCCCTAACTAACTAATTAAAAATAAATAGAACTGTGGTGGACTGAAATTCTTATGTTTATCTTGTGGCTGTTGAAAGTGCACACTCAAATGACAACTACCCATAGGCTACTAAAGTCCAGTTAAAATTCCCAAGAAGCTGCCACCAAATAATGTGATGTCTTGCAAATATCCCACCATTGCCACCAATAATGTGACATCCAACTAATATCCTTCCAAACTGCCACCAATATGTAACATCCCCTACTTTCATGGGTGAGTAACTAGGGAACTTCAATCCTCACTACTGACTCCAAAGTGAGACTGTCACTTAAAAAGGAGTAATATTTCACAATTTCACCTAAAATCACAACAGGAACATGGTCTATAACCTGTGACGGGACTGTATATTTTTGCCCACCCCTAATGTAATTCCTTATTACGTACTACAGAGCAATTTGTCCCAGTTTATGACCTCTGATACACTCACACTTAAATTGAATCTCACACATCCAAACACTTCTGGGAAAGCCTGACACAGATTTCCATCTGTGTCTCTTCCCCAAAATGATATGGTAAAATGCTACCACCAACCAGAATGTCTACATGTCCTTTTAAAGGGGTGTCCAATTATTACAATTAGGTATTAAAATAAATGGTAGCAAATGACCTAAAGTAGCTAGGCTTTTGGAGTGGCCCAGGAATTATCAAAGCAGGTATAAGTATGCTCAAATCACTAAAGAATACACTAATTTATCAACCGCAATGTAAGATAATAAAATTATTTAATAGTGATCAAAATGATTAAAAATATAAACCAGCAATTTCAATAAACAAACAGAATTAAATCACTAGGAAAATGAAATTAATTCTGAAGGATAGAAATCCAATATTTAAAAAAAAACAGACTTAAATATAATGTTCTATCTAACTGAAGAATACTGTCCCTGATCTAAGCTAAATATCACAACAGAGCAAAGGCAGGCTTGCAGTTCTTCGTGAGTCCTTTGGGTGTCTACTACATAGTACAACTGCAAACTGAGATGAACTGAACAAGTACTCTGAACTCACCTGCTCAGCTGAACAACTATTACTGTAACTGACTTCAGCTGTCTTCGGCAGGCTCTTTTATAGACTAGATTAACTGTCTCATCTGTTCCAGTTCTTATTTTCATTTCACTGTTTGAAAATCAACAGACAGCTGTTTATGAAAGTTCCTTCCTGTCTTTCAGTCCCTAAAAGTAACACAGAACTGAAAACATTCTGATGACGTCATCTGTAGATCAGCTGACTCTGTGACAGCCTGCACTTAGATTCACCTTTACAAACCTGCACAGTTAGACATGTAACAGAACATTGTTAAACTCATAGATTCATAGGTTGGTACTAAGCTATTGGCCCTAGGGCCTATACAAGCCTAGCCATAACAATTCCCTGGCTATTTCTTCCCTCAGTATTTACTTCCCTGGCCCCTGTCTTGCAGGGTAACTGACGTGATCCCTGGGATGAATTTCCTATCTCCCATCCAATCATCAAGGTTCTTTTTGAAGAGGGCCAAAGAAGCACTCTGCTTAACACTGATGGGCAGTCTATTCCATAGTCTGGGGAGTCTCTGGATCAGGAAGTTATCCCTCCAGCATGTTTTGTTCATTGTGATGACAAGGTTTAGATCCCTGGAGTGTGTGTCTCTGAGGGATTGGGATTTCTTTAAGTGTAGCATGTCCAACAGCTCTGGGTTTGACATGGCCTTTGAATGTTAAACAGAGATCGCCTCTGAGTAGATGATATGCAACAGAGTACAGATAGAGTTTTTTTAGATGGTCAGCATAGGGCATCTGCTTTAGGCCTGTAATTCTTTTAGTGAGGTATTTCTTTGGCCTTTCCAGTTGTTGCAGATGTCTTGAGAGGTACATATAAAACAGGCCGTTGTATTCTATAATGGGTCTAATGAGGGATGAGTACAGTGGGGCAATGACCTCCTTTTTTCTTGATGAAAAGCCCTTGGTGATGAGGTGTGCCACATAGAAGGACTTCCTGACTGATGTGGTGATGTGGTTATCGAAGGTGAGATCACTGTCCACCTGTGTCCCTAAGTCTCTTATCACACTTTCGGTGTTTAGTGTACTGCCACCTATGTGGTAATTCACAGGTACATGTTTTTTCCCAAAGGGGATAACTATACATTTCTCGGTAATGAGCTTGAGCCCATGGCTCTGGGACCAAGCATCTATTTCTGTAAGACCCTTTTGTAGAATATCCACATAATTTGGGGATTCAATAATGGCTCCCAGTTTGCAGTCATCTGCGAACTTTGTTAGCCAGAGTCCCTTAGTGTTGGTCTGTACTTCAGAGAAGTAGATGCCAAACAAGAGCGGTCCCAGGACTGAACCCTGAGGTGCTCCACTTGTCACTTGTCTGGAGCTGGATTTGGAGTTGGCTCCTTTTACAGTGTGGGTTCTGTCAGTAAGCCAGTTGGCAACCCATCGAGTGACGTAGGGATTATTGCCCAGCTTAGTAAGTTTATCTATGATTCCAGAGTGGAGGATGGTGTTGAAGGCCTTGGCAGGGTCCAGATAGGCTGTGTGGACCACCTTACCCTTGTCCATGGCTCTGGAGACTGATTCGAAGAAGTCAATCAGGTTCGGGAGACAAAATCGGCCCTTCACAAACCCAAACTTCTTGGGGTCCAGTGTTTGAAGGTTGCCGATGTCTTTGTTTATAAGTTCCATGATAATACATTCCATGGCCTTGCAGATCAGGCTCATCAGACTGATGTGGCGGTAGCTCCTGGGATCCAATGTGGATCCCCCCTTGTGGAGTGGGATAACTGTAGCTGTGCACCACTCAGTGAGCATGAAGCCTGAGGTGAGGCTATGATTAAACATGACACTTAGGTGAGGTGCCAGTTCATTTTGTAGTTCATGTAGTACACAGCCTGGGATGTCGTCTGGTCCCATGGATGCTGTATTCTTAGCTTTGGAGAGTGCGTTTTATACCTGTGTGGCCGTTATCACCAGAATTTGGCAATCTTTTGGTATTGAGAGGGGCCCAGTAGGGAGTGAGAGGAGGGTGAAATTTGCACTGAATCAATCTGCTAAGATATTGGCAATATCCTTGGGATCAGTATATTTAATGCCATTCTGTTGTAGCTCAGAGCAGATCTGAGCATTGCCATTTAGATTCTTGACATAGCTATAGAATGCCTTGTGGTTGTCTTTGGAATCTTTGGCAATTTTATTTTCATAACTAGCTTTGGAAGGTTTTATGAGGGATCTCAGCTTCTTACTGAGGCTGGTAAGGGAGTTTTTTGCATCCTGGGATTTTCCTCTCTTCTGCAACAGTTTCTTCCTTTTGTTGTAAAGTTTGTTTATGGCAAGGGACCACCAGATTGGCTTCCTTTTTTTGGAGTAGAGCATCTTGGTTCTATTGGGGATGGCACAATTCATGCATGAGTGGATGTGCTCATACAGTGCCTTAGTGTAGGATTCAGCAGTCGAACTTTCAGTTTCCGTCTGCATGGGTGTCATAAAGTTTGTCACTTCTGACTTGAGTAGCATGAAGTTGGCTTTGGAGAAGTTTTTTTACGGAGGTTTCCTTACTGGGGGGTGGGGGTGGGATGTGAATGTCAAGGGTGATTAGTTTATGGTCAGACCTGACAAACGAGGGGGTGACCATAGGTGTGGAGCATCAATTTCCCATGTTGGTAATGACCTGGTGTAGGATATTGGAACCCCTGGTGGGACTAAGGATTAGTTGATCCAGGGCATTGGAATTTATGAATTCCAAGAACCATTGGGCAAAGGTGTTGGTAAACGAGTAGTTTTCCCAGTAAATGGCAGGGTAGTTGAAATCACCCAGTATTAGGGTGTTTGGTTGTATCTTAATATTTTCCAGTATGTTTAGAAAGGTGTAGTGAGAATCTTGGGGCATGGTGGGGGATCTGTAGCAAGCTACAGTTTGGATTGCAGTCTTACCTAGCGTTAGTTGCTCCTAGAAAATTTCAGATGCATTGTGTTGGGCAACTAGCCTGGTGTTGTGAATATCCTTGGTGAATATGGACACTCCTCCACCTTTAGTGTTTCGGTCCTGGTTTGGTGGCCGAAAAGTGTGGTAAGAGTTGTAGCCTGGTATTGCAGGGGTGCTCTCTGGAGCCTTGAACCAGGTCTCAGTTACTGCACAGATATCAATGTTCTCCATTTTTAGGAGCACCTCGAGAGAGTGCATTTTGAGGTTTAGACTTCTAACATTGAGTAGCATTACCTTCAAATTTTGCATGCTTGTACCTGTTACGGTGGTTGTTCCTGTAGAAACAGAGCATTAATAAACATACAAGAGCTTATTTACAATATCATAGCTAGTCATGCTGGCATATAATACACAGGTTAATCTGAAATTATATACAAAACTTCAATTATATACTAAATAGAAATTTGTAAGTCACAAGAAAGAAAGATAGTCAAGAGCAAGAATTTGAATGCATTATAGAACAACAATTTCACTTCATACATAGACAAAAAAAGAGGAATCAAATTTATTTTGTTACCACTTTCACTGTGCCACTAAAGTCAGAAAAATTATTAGCCAAATGCTTTTTAGTCCAAAAATATGAAACTGCCCCAAATTATTGGCTTCAGTAAGAAATTCATGTTTATTTTCAAAAGGTTTCAGAATGTGAAACATGTTGTATATCTTTCTTTAAAAACAATCTCTCAAGTCATTAAGTTATTTGAATTTTCATTCTAAAGGCTCTTTCAGTAAAAAAACAATGCTTTGTTCCACTATACTGAAGACAGTATCAAACAATGTATGCCCTATGATACAGTTTTTAATGTTGCAATTTGCTGTCGTGGAGCTATAAATGCGGAGAAGACAAAATATAAATTCAAGCTGTATGCTTTTGAACACATTAATGTCTTTTTAAATAATGACATAACGGTACTCGCAGCAAGAAATGACAATATTTATGGGCATAGACATTTATCATTACACATTATGTTGAGAGGTAATGTATTTCTTCAAGATTTTGGTAGTGGTACTTTAGGGCTTTAAATATATTTGAGTAAGGATTAAATTATTACTTTCAATTTAAACCATTCCTTTATTAAAATGAATGTATGTACTCTTTGGTGTGTTACAATTTAAGCATTATAAATATTTTTGCACTTTATTACTTGCAATAAAATAACTTTTGATAGATATTACACTCATAATGATGAACTTCCACATAAAATGAGTACACTGTAGTTAATGTATGAAGTGGCTCGAAAATCTCAAACTGGTTTGAACACTCAGTGGAAGATGTGCAGGCCTACCTAAGAAACTTGGTCAACCATTTAAAAACTATATACCTAGAGGAATCCAGAGGTAATAGTGACACATGTGGCCTACATATTATATGGCAGTGAAGGGCAATCACAGTTTAGGTTCTCTGAGTATTTAAGATGCCCTTCCGGGGTTTCACTTCAATAACTGTAATGCTATGTCCCATTTTGTTAATAATGGGTAAAGAACAGAGACTAGTTTATCTGTTCTGTGACAGCCCCACTTTCCTCCCTGTATCCACAGTTGTTACATTCGACTTCAACTTGCTTTTCATTGCCTGATTAGTTAAGCAAGGTACATGAAGTATTATTTGTTTACAACCACACATTTACGTTTTCTTCGCAACATTCCATTGACTGAAGTAGTATACCCATGTATTATAAGTGTCGAACTTCGTTTCATACTTTACTTTAGAAAAGGAGTTTCTAAAAATAATATCATTGATCACTCAGAATCCTAAAGAAATGAATTGGTGTACAGGGACAACCTAATGAAAAATGAAAGCAACTGCTTGTGGCATGAAATGCAGATGTTAATAATGAAACATACGTAATTCCTACACCTCATTCAGTGGGAATAACTGTTATCATTAAGATAAAAGATCTATTTGAATCCTCTTCCATATATGGATATGCTTGATGTTCACCATTATGACCACTTCTGCAGTACCCCATGCTATATGGTTGTATTCTGCAAAGGATATAACAGCTGACAAGCATATCTCTCCCTTTTCTATGCTGCTCCAGTCCTAACTAACATAAAATCTACAGTTTTATCTAAATTCCAGCAAACATACCACAAAATAACTAGATTTGCCACTAACTCTCCTCACAACTCTCACCACTGCCTTGCACTCAGCTCTCTTCAATGGTTGGAATTCCCCCAACAATTCCTACTATCTCAATTTCAAATCACACACTCAGTACTATACAAAGCATATTCATACCCTTCTCTCTCCTCCCTTGTATCCTATTACATCCCCACTCATCTGCTTTGTATATCCAGTCAGTAACTCCTCGATATTTGTAAACCTAACAAAACCATTGGAAAACTACCTTACGAATGCTCTGTAGCCCAAGCCTGGAATAAGCTCCCCTAAGACATAAAATCCATCCCCCACCCCTAGCACTTCAAAAAGAACTTAGACTACTCCTATATAACATAAAGTCCTGCCCCTGTTATGACCCTACCTAATTCTTTTCACTATTGCATTACCACTATTCTTTGCACAGACATTTCACCCCACCATTTCTTATTCTTCTATCTTAAAACATAGTTTACTTAATTTTACACCCACAAGCTTGAATCCTACATCACATGTAAATATGTATATATTCCTGCTCTACTTTAAATATCGTCTCTGTATTTGAATTATATCTTTGTATTATAATTTCTGTTCCCTGTATGTATGATAATTACCTCCAAGTTTTTTTTTCTGCACTTACAAATATTTTTGTCATGCTTATGTCAATGATTTTGTTTCTGTATTGGAGCTTTTTTCCTCGCGTCTCCACTGAAAATGGGCTTCTAGCTCAGTTGGACAAACCCGGTTAACAAATGCCAAATACAATAAATAAATAAATAAATAAGAAATCTGGACAAAGCCCAACATAATGAGGGGACTGATGCCCAAAAATAGGAACACATTTTAAATATTGCTCTTATAAACTTAGAAATTTGCTAGAATAACAGGAGTTGTATTAGCATGCATTTTCTGAAGGATATGAAGGCTGAAACTCAAATGCATGTTATTATTTAGTGACTTTAATCCTTAGATCATCCCAGTAATTTGTCAAAAAAACTTTTATGAGGAATAGACCAAAAATATGAAGCAAAAATATATGCATTCTATGAAAATCTGTACAGTTGAGAGGTATGCTGACAAGCTTCTAAAGCTTCAGGGCACTTTCCACATGCTCAAACCATTCATCATCTTGGGCTTATCTGACTGAAAAGTTTGGGAGCTAAGCTTTTCAGAGGTTTCCTGCCACTGAAAAGAGTACTTCTCTGAGGGTTTTTGAGGATTGGTGCTCGATTAATGCTTTTCCATTAGGGCAGGTAAGTTCTCTTTGGAGAAGAAAACATTTCACTCACTTTTTTCCCAGGAAAACTATTACAGTAAAAGGTTAGCTTTTAAGTTAGGAAAAGTGTTTTTATTGACTCTCTCATGACTTTTAAGTACTTTTAATTGGGAGTTACACTTTTTAACTTTTTTGGTAAAAAGTTGTTAAAAGTTGTTTTAAACTACTTTTCTGGGGCGAATCTGTTATTTAATTTTCTGTGGATGGGGTAAGTGTTTATAATGCTTTTTACTCTTTTTTTTTTTTTAAGTTACATTTTTATACTTGCCTGTTTTACTGACTATTGCAGTTAATTTTCCTCAGGAATCAGCCACCGGTTTTGGCATGACTTTGGAACAAGGTATCAGTTCCTCAATTGTATATTTTTCCATCCACAAAAAGAAAAAGAAAAAAAAATGTTAAACAGCCTTTGTTACCACAACAGGCTGTTTTTTTTTTTTACTCAACCACAGGTGGGTGACACTGAAGTGGCCAAAGCTGGTTCCTCTGACCACTCACTTTTTTCTTTGGAGCCCTCTGATGTAGTCTCCATTTCCTCTGTGACTGTTGGTGTGCTCTTAGTGGGCAAAGGTGAGCCACTCTTGTCAGTTATGGGAGAAGGAAAAGGAGAGTTTCTGTGTTTAGACAGAATGTTGTGCTCATCCCTTGGGGATATTTTCCTGGCAATTCTGGGTCTGGTTCTTTAGAAATACCTACCAGATGAGAGAAAAAATAAACATATGTCTTCTCATGTTTCAGTTACTCCTGACAGGAGTCATTTATTCAGCTAAGCTCAGGGTTTAGTGCAAGTGCATGATCCTTCTTTTGAAGCTGTTTCTGGAAAGTGAAAAAGGGATTCTTCTTTCCCTGAAGAGATTTATGAGACTGAATATATGAGGAAGCATGAAGGGAAAGGTGCAGTTTTATCTCCTCAGATTTCTAATTCATATTCTGAGGACAGTGTGATATCTGATAGTCCCAATGAAGGATTTTCTTTCTCTAGATTATTTC
This sequence comes from Protopterus annectens, assembly GCF_019279795.1. NCBI lineage: Eukaryota > Metazoa > Chordata > Ceratodontiformes > Protopteridae > Protopterus > Protopterus annectens. The sequence goes on from NC_056734.1 coordinate 304,265,513, forward strand.
TAGGATGAATAATTTTTTCAGTGGGAAAACAGTGACATTTCTTAGTTCCTCAGAAAATATTATGATTTGCTGCAACTGGTTTTCCAGAACCTTCTCTTCTGCTATTCCTCATCCTTCAGGGCTTTCTACATCTGACAGAGTCCTGAATTAAAAAACATTTATACTAGACTAACAACACAGGGCCTTTACAAGCCTAGCAGAGCAACCCAACCCAATTGGGTCTATGTTTCATGGGTGTTTATTGCGAGGGTGAATGTTAGGAAGTTCTAAAGGTTATGAAGGGTATGTCAGTTTGGGCATAGTTACTGCCTGCCTTTGTCTGCTGACATGAAGGCTACACCCATGGAGAATTTCTGATTTCCCATCCATTGGTTAAGGTTACACTTAATCAGGATTAGGAATAGACTCTGTTTCGCATGGATGGGGAGCTTGTTCCAGAGCATGGGGATCCTCTGAGATGTATATCTCTCTAACCAACATGTCCTATTTATGTCACAAGCAAAATTTAAATCCTTGGATCTAGTGGTTCTGATGCTGTTTATGTTGTGGATAAGCAAAATAGCCATCATAGATGGATCTGAGAATGCCTTGTATATCCAGCATAGATTGCCTCTCAATAGCCTATAGGGGACTGAATAAAGAGATAGACTTTAAGGTGATCCATATAGGGCAATGTGTTAATATCCTGGATTCTTCTGATAAAGAATCTCTGTAGGTGTTAACATTGCTGCATATGCGTGGTCAGATATATGCCAAAGGGAGCATTAGAGTCAATAATGGGTCTGATAAAGGCCAAATAAAGTGGCACTATGACTTCCTTGGACCTGGATGCCATGCCATTACATATAAGTTGGGTGACATAGAATGATTTTCTTACTACTTTGGCCAGATGTTGGTCAAAAAACGGATTCCTTCAGTTCTGTTTGACTTCAGAGATGTTTTTGTTACAGCCTACAATTTTCCTGACAGTCAACCTGCTGTCCATAAAATATCAGGTTTATTTATTTATTTATTGACATTTGTTACTGAGAAGTCTGACTGGACACAGGTGCCCTTTTTCAGATGAGGCCTGAGAAGAAAATCTCCAAGGTATAATATTTAATGCAATCAATATTAACCATACCAACTTTTATAATGCAGTTTCAGTGAATACATAGCACAATAGTCAGTATAATAAAATTTGAAATGATATTCACATATATTAAATTTCCAGGCTTTGCACTGAGACTTTACATATAGAAGAGTGATGTATAAGATAGGTATAAGTAACTTAAGAACTACAATACAGTAAGGTATTAAAAGAGATAAGCAAGTTTAAGTGTTAACAGAGAAGCAGTGATGGAGTAGTAATTTGGTTGTGCTAATAAGAAGTAGTTATAGTAGTTCAAAAAGTACAATAAAGTGAGGTAATAGAGCAGAATCAGCAGGTTAAGTGATTACTGTTTTAAAGGGCGGTATAAAAAGGTGACAAAGTGTGTTAGAGAGCTAAGTCCCAGATGAGGAGCAGTGATAAAGCCAGGAGGTAGAGAAGAAGTAATATAAAGTTCCTCAATCTTTTCAATTTTAAGTTATTGTGCACTAATCCCAGACCTGATCCAGAAGCTATGGTCTTAGTGAATCAAGTTGCTGCTAAACATGTTGCTAATACTAAGCCCTCTCATTTTGATAAGTATGAAAGGCTTTTCTTAAGTTTGGTGAAAGTGTACACTTCTGCAACTTTAGTTTTCAGAATTCTCAGTTGTCAGCCTCATATGATGAAATTTATTCTGGCTAGCAAGGAAAGTATGATGAATGCTTTGGTATCAGTTTCTTCCAGTGAGGATAAACCTGCTTTGTATAATTTGGTTTCTTCTATTTCCCAAGTCACCGCTCATTTTTTGGAATGTGCCCATGATTCTGTAGATGCCACCTCCGGGGCTGCTGCAACATGTACTGCTTTGAGGAGGCCTGCCTGATTACATTCACAGGACTTCACAGAGGATGACAAGAATGAAATTTTGGATTTTCCCTTGGATAGAGATCTAAATTTTGGGTTGTCTGCTGCAGAGATCTTAAAAATGTGAAGAAAGAGGAAAGCTGATTCAAGGAATACCTCAGATTTTTCAGCCCACCTTTAAGTTTTCCAAGGGATCCTTTAGTCCTTTGTCTAACTTTACGAAAAAGTAAAATAAACAATCCCAGAAAAATGCTGGTGAGCACACACTTAAAAAGCAGTGACGGGTGTTTCAAAAATGAAATCAGCAAACCCTCCAGAATAAAGGATAATCAAGTAAGCTGGAATGACTATAGGAGGGACCTTGTTTCTTCCCCCATCCTGGCGGTCCAGTAATCCTCTCAGAAAGACTGAACCTTCACCTCTCTCTCTCTCTCTCTCTCTCTCTCTCTCTCTCTGTGTTGTTGTCAGGAAATTGTATTAGGCAGATGGGGCCTCCCTCCCTTCCTGGGGATTCCTCTCCATCCACCAGACCAAACTCTTCTCTTTCCTCCTGTGCCACAGCAGATGCAGTCTTAGGGGTAATAGACACTGTTCCTCCCCCTCTCCTAGGAGAAGGTTTTTATTCATGAATGTTTCTGGTGCCAAAGAAAGTAGATTCTTGGAGGTCAGCTCTGAAAATTTTCATTTTAAACATTTTGTGATAGTGCCCAAGTTCAAAATGTCACTTCATAGCTTATTAACCCCCTCTTACTCATATGAAGTACTTAGTCACTCTAGATTTAAAAGGTGCAAATCATCACATTGCTATTCATCCAGATTTCAGGTTTTTCTTAAGGATTTGTGTGTCTGGCTCACACTGAAAATTCTCTGCCTTACCCTTTGGGCTATCTATTGCTCCAAGTGTGTTCATAAAGTGTCTGGTTATTGTGATAGCCCACTACAGACTGCGTGATAGCCACATTTTCGTTATTTAGATGACGTGCTCATCATTGCAGACTCTTTTTCAAAAATTCAGGAATCTTTCTCTTGGGTAAGGGATTTCCTACATAAACTGGGATTCCAAGAGAACATTCGGAAGTCTTTTTGGACTCCTCAGTGGATTGTTTTTCTCAATGCTGGCATGAAAGCTGTGAAAGGCTTGGTATCCAAACATAACTTTTAGTCAGCTCACCTCAAGCCATCTAGCAGTTTGGGTATGTGGAAGGTGCTGTGAAGCTTTGGAAGATGTCGGGCTGTTATATCCTATGCAGGATATAACCTATATAGCTTAGGTTACTGCAACAGTGATCATAATTAGATACATACTTTTTCCTAGGGACTGTATTACTCTGACAATTGCTGCTTGTGTGATGGACAGGGCCCTTTTTTAATTCTAGCACAGATGCCATTATAATTTACAAGACAGAACAGGCGTCATGGAGATCTGCTACCAATTATTATACGAATAACTAGTCTTAGGAATGAATGGGAAATGTGCAGTGTTGCCTTGGTTAATGCCAAGTTCTGCCACATTCCAATAATCTTTAGATTGTAAAGCTGTAGATTAATATTATGATACCTGTCTTTTCAAAATTTCATCCATCTTAGACTGAGCCCAGTAACTTTTAGCATAATCTTACTAATAGATATCACAACAGAATTACATTGCACACACCCTCACATAGCAAGTTTAGAAAGGCGGTAAATGGTAACTCTCCATACCAATATTCACTTCCCTAGCGACTAGAATTTCTGCCAGCATTTAGTCAAAACTAAGAGGAGGAGAGCACAACTTACTACTTACTGTTAAAATAAGCCAGACCTTAAGAATTTAAATGTTAGCAAATAGATTTGAGCAGTCACTATTCAAACTGGAAGAAAAACCAACACCTGCTCAAGATCCATGGCCTACTTGGACAGGATGAATGTCCTGTCACTTTACTCTGTATCTTATAGGCTGCAGAGAGGTGACTTGTGCCTGGCCTATAGTGCAATTTCTAACCCTGTCCTAATGGAAATGCTGTACATACACAAGTCAAATGGCACAAGAGTCACTCACTCTAGGGATCTCAACCTAGCTTGTGACATTAACAAAACATGCTGGAAGTCAGATAATTGTCCTAGAGAATGCTGCATCTTTGGAATATACTTCATTTTCATGTAAAACAGAGTTCTTCACTGTCACCAATCAAATACAACCTAGACAGCTGGATGAGAGACCAGAAATTCATCCCTGGGGTGGCAGCCATGTCCCTCACAATCAGGGGTAGCTGAGGCTGATCACAGACCTACTCAGTTCATTAATTTGTTCTGCAAACTATCCAAAAAAAAAACAAATGGGGGTACTTGGGATTAACATGGCTAGGCTTGTAATGGCCATAGGGCCACTAGCCTAGTAACCTCCTATGAACCTATGAAGATCAATGAAAGAAATAGACTACAGAAAGTCAATAAAGCCCAAAAAGGATCAGATGAGAAGGAAAGAAATATGGAGAAAGCATAAACATTGTGGCAAGTTCAGAGATCTTCTGGAACAACCTCGTGTTGATCAGGATTTGACACAGGAAAGGTTAAAGTGAAGTAACTTGAAACCAAAAGATGAAAGGTTAATAATGGTGGCACGGGAGTATGTACACTTTGGTTTACATAGTCCACTGAACATGTGGGAAAAATAGACACATTCATTTTGTAAAAAAGAACAGGAAACACTCACACATCTTGTTGCTGTATGTGATATACTCATGGAAGAGTGACTGTGTATTGAAAGGCACAATTATGTGACAAGACTGTTATACTGAGGATTGTGCAAACACTACGATATTAAAATAGTTGACAAGCATTGGAAAAATGTGCCACAAAGTATTGTAGAAAAATGAAGTTTATATCACATGGGATCACCAATTGATGCAAGAAAGCCAATATTTTTATATTATCTCTAGTTTGTTATAATTATTTACAGTGCAGATGTTTTTGTTTCATTTTTGAAGATTGTATAATTATTTTTTCTTAAAATGTTTTGTATTAATTTGGAGCTTTTCTCCCTGGGCCTCTGCTGAAAATGGGCTTCTACCCAGCCGGACTTTCCCAATAATCAAATTTCAATAAATAAATAAATAAACTAGATATAGTAGTCCATGGTTAAAAGACAAAAGTAGCATTGATCATTGACATTGCTACACCCAGTGATTACAGAGTATTATATACAGAGAGACACAAATTCATAAAATACTAGGATGTGCAGGCAGAAATGAGAGCAATGTGGGAGAAAGATACCCAAATGCTCCAATGTTACTAGGTGCAGCAGGTCTAATAAAAATAATTTATTGTCACATTTAGATATGTTATTAGTAGCAAGATGTCTAATAAAAATAATTTACAGTTGCATTTAGATATGCTGTCAGTACATGTAACTCCATATGAATTGTAGAAGGAATCAGTCCTGGGTACATTGCGGGTGCTGTGTAGACCAATTTTACTAACATCAAATACTGAAACAATACTAATTTCATGAACTTTAATCATACCTGACTTAGAAATGGGGTTTATCCCTGTCATGGTATTAGAAACCCATAAGAGTTAGAGAATTAAACCAATTGAAAGGCCCCATCAAAACATATAAACAGTTAAAGAATACCTCTTCTGTGGAGCTGTCTTCTACTCCACAAAAAGCAAGATACCTCTCTTACTTGATTCAAATGTAATTTGGATAAATGAATGAATGGGGAAACTGCAAATTCACCCCCAGTTTAGACCCATGTCCCTGATGATATGAGCAACAACTAAATATTTCAACATAACATTGTTCTGACCACCTCTCAGATATTCATATACAATATATAAGGGCTAAAATCTACCATGAGAATGTAAGGCTAGGCTTCTTAAGATATTCACAGATCAATAGCCTTGTAAGAAACTATGATTTATAAAGTAATAAGCTAACTATAAGCCACAACCATTTATATATTTTTTTTGCTCCTGGTAATACTTCATTCAGGTTGTCTACTGTGTCAGTATGCCTTCTCCCCTGAGACCTTTTTCATTCAATCTGTGATAATCAGATTAGACTGGTATTTAAATACCCTGCCAGACCATGGGTTGCCAGGGTCTTCCATGAGGTCACATTACTGGTGTGAGGGAATGAAGCAGGCCCAGAGAGTCACCACTGCTGCCTACAGTGTCTTGGTTATATGGGTTACAATACTGGTCCCTCTTGGTTATATGGGTTACATTACTAGCTCATTTTGGTTCTATGGGTTACATTACTGGCCCCTCTCTTTGCATGATGACACTGGGAAGACAATGAGGCCTGTCTCACGTAACACACCCACCTTGGCCTTGAGCAGGTAAACACTTCCCACCAGCCTATCTTCTGCAGCTGTTTCTTTCTGTACGTCTACGCCACTAGAGGAATTATGGGAGACATTGTCAACCAACAACACCTTCCATCCCTGGATAGACATCCTCTGCTTGCACCATCAGCTACCCAAGCCTGTAGTGGAGTCATGTCATCTAGCTCATAGCCATGACTCCCTGTATGCCACCAGATCTGGCAGATACTTTTCCAGTCTGTTTGCCTTTGTTAGTAATTAATATTGGAGCTGGAGTCTTCAATTTGGACAAAATTAATATCCTTACTCCTGATCATATAATCTAATCATATCCTTTGAATCATTTGTCCTGAATCTTCGATATTAGGAGCAGGGATCACCTTTCTCAAACCACAGTGATATGAGTAGAATGATAGGCATGTTTATTAACAGCAAGGTCTTGACACTGGGATGGATTTGTAGAAGACTACAAACAGCCATAAGCTGTAGTTGAGATAAAGCAGAAGTTAGAATGGCCAACAGCAGTTCAGAAGAGACTCAACTACTAGGCATCAGTAACATGTATGAAGTCCTATAGATGATTCCATTACATGTGATTCAGCATTACATGCAAAAGAACATGAGAGACTGTGTAAAATAGCAAGTCGATAACCTCACCTTTTGTAGCTGTAGCTACTTTGTATGCCTTAAGCTAACTGTAGCATAATTAACATTGCATTTAAGATTGTCTACCTTGAAATTGGTCTGTGTGTTCCAGAACCCTACCTGTTGTCATTGCAGTGCCATGTTACTGGAGCTATTGGGCAACTCAGTGAGGGCACCCACATTTAACATGCCTATCACACCAGCACACATGCACATAGACACACACACACACACACCCACACACACCCACACACACCCACACACACACACACACACACACACACACACACACAGACACACACACACACACACACACACACACACACACACACACACACACACACACACACACACACACACACACACACACACACACACACACACAGGTACTAATTACATGATTTTAGGGAAAGCATAAAAAAATATTCTTGATTTAGAAGCTTCAGTGATTCTGATGCAGAATCTTTCCTAGAACCAAAGCTGAAACAATATAATCAACAACAAAGTTTAGATTTTGCCATGGGGTGCTTATAAATAGCAGCAATCCAATGCAATGAAACTAAAATAATGCAGTAGCTTTGAAATTCCAGATAATATGCTAGCAATGTAGAACTGCATGAAAGTTTCCCACTGAGCTGTAGGGCCTTATTTATCTCTCTGTCTGCTAATCTGTTTGTCTATTATTTTGCTGAATACATTATCATTATATCTAGTCATACATAATATATCATTATCTGTATATTTGGGTTACCTGACACACAGACTGAATAGGGTACATGAGACATGCTATATAACTGTATATGTACAGAGCTTTGACAGAAATAGAACAGGAAATTGTAGCTCATGCACCCTTACATATACCAAACTTGCCTCATGATTTTTCTGTTTGTAAAGTTTGAAGACATTTTACCCATTTTCTGTGTTCACTATGGTGTCTAAAGCTTAGCTAAGCAAAATAATTGCAGATAAACACTGTGGAAATGCAGTGCTGAATTTTATTTGAATAGTCATAGGGTATGTGACAGGAGAGGATGATCTGTGATTTGGAGTTAGGGTTCATGTGAATGTGGATAAATTCCACAACATTTATTTTTTTCTCCCTTCCTGCACATCATGCCCTATGCATACCAGATCTTCCAGCTACTCCATGCCCCCCCCAGGATTTACTCGGGTAATTGTTATGGTCAATCACAGATTAAAGGCAACAGGGCTTGGCATGTCTGAGCTTCCGTTCAGGGGCATCTTACTTGGGCCTACCCTGTTTCTTACCTCCCCTTTGTGGCTTGTGGTATGGTTCAGAGTAGGCATGCAATGTGGACATGCAGTGTATCACCTTGCATCCACAGTAGCTTAACCAGGGCCACTGTTACCCATTTTGACCACTCCTGTTATGGGAATGTCCCCAACCTCCACTAGGGATCATCGTCAAGAGACCTCCACGTACCACCCACCCCTGCTGCTTCATCAGTTGCTTGAGACACTAATCAAACCTGGGTCACCTGATTCATAGTCAGGGCATTATCCCTCAATGCCACCTGACTGCCTTAGCACTTCTTTTGACTGAAATGATAATCATCTGAAAAATCACTGACAGCATTCTACAAGAAATGTATATAACTATTTATATAAATCCATGTTAATATACATGTTATACATAATGTACAATATAACATTAAAGTAATGCAGACATTTCTTATAGAACAATACAAATAAAACAAGCAATAAAAACAACTAAATGGATGCATGTATAGCAAATTCCTGAAAGGGGGGTTCTGTCATTTGATCAAAAGCTAATTTAACTGAATCTCAAATGGCTGAAGATAATAGACTGAAAACTCATATTATTGTATCACAATTGCCAGAAAAGTACAGAAATATATTGGCAGGATGTGACAATGTCATTTCTGAAGACAGGATTTATTAGGGAAGTGAGTTTAGAACAGGGTGTGTAGCTTGGCAGTGGCCACTGACATGTTGCACCCCCAGATTTGTAGAAGTTTATGTCTGTGCACTAGGACTGATTCACTGTGTCTGGTGTTGTTTTTTTTTTTTTTTCTTTTCTCCATGGTTGTGTGACTGTGGAGTTAGTATATATAAGTAAGGGAAAGTGTACTTCAAGGGGTGCAGCCCCCACCCCCTGCAAAAGAAACATGTTTATGCCATATGTGTTATGTAGAATGTGTTCTATCAATTGTGATTCACTGAATGAGTTTTCAGTCATTTGTGACCAGTGTTTTGGGATTCAGTAAAATGAGCTTTTGACCAAATGGCATGAATCCACTGAACGGTATCCTTTTAGATGAATGTTAGTATACTCTGTAAATATGGTGAGGCCATGCTCTCTTACTGGTACACTTTGAGCTGGACCAAAGATATATTTTTTAGAGTTCCTTAAAAATTTTCCATTTTATTGTTACTTCTTGTTTTATACAAATGTATATACATTTTGTCATTTTCTCTGATGACTTGTGTTGCACATTTCATGTGTTATCATAATTTGAAATGTTTGCCTTGTAATATAATGGATGGGGAGCAATATAAAGGGTCTATATTAGATCACTGAATGCTTAAAAAAGTGAACAGTGATTAATCGACCCTATGTAAATGAAAGCTTACAATCTCGAACTGTCAGAACAGCGATTTTAATCTTAGGGAAAGAAATCGCTGTTCCAAAACACATACACACAACACAAGCACACCAAACAAACAGCAATCCACACACATACACCTAAAATCTGACACCTAATCCTACACTAAACTATACACACACCACTAACTATCCACTTACCTTAACCCAAACCCTAACCCTAAGGCCGTCACTATTGCACACTCAGCTCACCCGCTTCCTAACCCTAACTCACCTAACCCGCCCTAACCCTCATGTCCATACAATCGCACACATACCTAACCCACGCCCTAACCCTAACTCATCTAACCTGCCCTAAGACTCACATCCACACAATCACACACTTACCTGAATCCGACTGGTAACTTTCCACCACAGCACTGAAAATACCAAAGCAACAGAAACGGACAACCATATTCTTTCCCTAGGAAAAAAAATTGGGTTTCTGTTGCTTCAATATTTTAAGCTTTCACTTACATAGGGTCAATTTATCACCGTTCGCTTTTTTAAGCATTCGGTGATCTAATATAGACCCAATATAAAGCAATGGTTGGCATTGTTGCTTTATATTATTTGTTTCTATGGTTTGGCTTCTGTCTGAGGTGCTTTCCATTTAGAGTTTGCTTGTATTCCATGTATCTGTATGGGTTTTGCTGGGGACTCAGGTTTTCTCTAGCATATCAAAAACATACAAGTGTATTTGGACCCCAAGTCAGACTGGAAAAAAGACAAGACTGACATTACGCATTATGTCTATTGCTTGTGTGGTAGGCTATGGCACCCCCACAGCCCTATAAAGAAAAAACAAGAATTGTGTAGTTGAATGAATGAATTAATGAATGAATATTTAAGGTGCTACTGCTAGCCTAAAGGTAAAATATTCTAAAGAGTTAGGATAGCTTGAGTTTAAGAAAGCACATTACTGGTTCCAAGTTTGACTCTGTTCTTAATTTAAGACAGCAAAATAGTATTCAATAGCTTGCTTATATGTATACTCCACTGAAGCTTACCCTATTGACTATGTAAGTATTTAATTTGAAAGTCTTAATGAAATGATAATATAAAAAGAAATGTTGATGAATTCTCTAAAGCATATGATGACTAATCCTTCCTAGTACAATCTTTAGTATCTAAACTGCTGCAACTACATTTGATCTTAGCCAAAAGGCCAAGTTGTTTCAACCTCTACAGATATAATAACATCTGGACTGATAATAACTTACTGTCCTTTAAACAGTCACAACGTTTCAGATTTTATGTTGCTACATATATTATTCATAAGACAGTATAGATTGTTATTAGCTAAAGGGTATTTTAACTGAGCAGTATAGTCTTTTGATATCTTACACTATTATTCCTAACCGTTTAACTTCTAGATTAACACCATATGTGAAAAAGCAAATTATTTTTTGTGGTTTACAACTTATATGGTTTATATATATAATTAGTTGTGTTTGTTCCTTTAACATGCCAACAGGCATACAAAATAAATGTCAGCAAACTTTTTAAGACTTTTCCGTGGGTTACTTTACAGGTAGAGCAGGGTCTTTTATGTTGTCAAGGAAGTCTATTAATTCTATGGATCTTGGTAGTTACTGGACTTTTCTTATACATGTACCTTTATTTCATCTTATTTTTGTTTTTGCCTATTTTATTTTGAAAGTACAGAAATGTACATTTTTTTTTCATGTGGTTCGGTATGTTATTTAAGCACATTAACCTTGTTATACACATTGTGTTGCATTGACATTCCATATTTTTATTTTATTGCTGTACTTTTCCCTAGGCCAAGACTGAAACTATCCATTTTTGATCAGTGCTCTTTGCTGATTAAAAAATTCAAATAAAATAAATAATAAAATAAACATTATCATCGTGCCATACTATTAAACTGTCTAGAATGATTCAAGTCAGTTCACATTCTACTGTCTATCTTTTAATTTATTATATCACTTACAGATCTTTAATACTATTTTCTGGTACTGCATACTAATACTATTACTGCGTCCTACAAAATGAAAAATAAATGGTTAATTTTTTTAATTAAATAAATATTTTTTGCCATTTTACTCAGCAATATTATACAAAATAGGTATGCAAAATATGAACTCAAATATCAACAGCACATACATTACTCTCAAGGAGGGATCAAATCCTGGAATGGTTTCATAATGGATTCAGACAGTATATCCCACCAAACTTACAACCCCAGCTCTCCATTGCTCTACTAAAGTAATTATTAGAACCGATGCAGGAAAGATACTATACAATGACTGGCCAGTAACATTCAGAAACGAGCATGCTGATTGGTCAGCCTAACCAGCGTGCCTGCTGTAAATTGAGAATATACCCACAGGAAAAGTCTGGCCACTAAAGTTTCATTGAGCAGCCATACTTTCCTATCACTGTATAGAAAAGAAGAAGCAAAAACAAAGTAAAAAACACAGCATCGTTCACATTCGCAACTTGTTTGTAAGGTTCTAAGACAGCCGCGATGTTCTGCAAACAAGAATATTGAGGTATGTTAAAAAAAATCAAAAATGCACTTGATCCTTCTTGTATGAAGAACATCTCAGCTGACACAATACCTTATGAACAACTTCCATATGTACAAGTAAGAAATTTGTGATCCAGACAGTTTGCAGGAGCAAGAGAGACAGGACAGAAATAAAAGGAAAATCAGGTATGTTTTTTTACTTTGGCATAATGTACTTGATTTTGTTGTATTTCTGCCTTGTTTGTCTCATACCTCTAAACTGTATCCATTACAACATTTTTCTTAAAAAAAATAAATAAATAAAGAAGCAACAGAGACCTTTCTTTCTCTGTTGCTTTCTTGTCAAAGCACGAATGTACTGTGTAAGGATCCCCTTCAGAAACTCGAAGTTTTAGAATGACAGAAACCATAAGATCAAAGTTTTGAAACTTCAAATGTTTTGAATGGAGATTGCTGTACAGCACAGAATGGGATATTTACCATTTCCCTCACTGTAGTGCAATCTATGAGTTGATATATTTATTTAGCAGGGGATGTGGGGGGTGTTGGGTGGTTTGCACCCCAGCAAAAACATAAAAAATATTATTTTTAAATTTATTTTTTGAAGTTTCAAAACTTCAATCTTCTGGTCTCAGCTGTTTGAAGTTTGAAGTTTTGAAATTTTGAGATTTAGAAGTAGATCCATGTGTAGTACATCAAGCAACCCCAAGATACAAAATTAAGTGGAAAAACAGCATGCTGCCATAAGCAGCAACATTATTTAAGAAAAGTAAGTTTTTTTCTAAAATAATGTCATTGTATAATAGCAATAACCTGCATCTATGTGTAGGTAATGCTGGATTTACCCATGGTTGGCTTTGTTTGGTGACTCAGGCTTTGCTCTTGTGGCCAAACCATACCAACAGTGGGTAAATCCACATCCAGCTGTGGGTTATTGCTATAATCAACAAGTTCCCCACTGTCAGCCCACTAGGTTCTAGAGACATGCTGCTATGGTTGATAAAGGCCTGTGCTGAGCACTTACCCTTCTCCCTAAAACATATTTGTGACTGCTTCACCACATGGCCATCATATTTAAACCAATCCCTAAAACAGGTAATACAAAAAAAACCTTGCTCAAATTTTAAGCCGATATCAATGCTCTCAATCTTAATAAAGTCCTGGAAACTTTATTTCACAACCAACTTTGCAATTATATCTCCAGGCAAAACATTATTGTACCTCAGCTGTCATGGCTTTTGGCTAACTGGAGTATAATGACAGTTATATGGGCACTAACAGATGATATCCTAATGGGCATGGGCAAAGGTCAAGTCACAGGAGCTATATTTATAGACCTTACCAAAGCGTTTGACATAATTAACCATACTGTCATCCCATCTGCTCTCCCTGAAGTGATTTGACTTTCATTACAACCATACCTTCATTAAAAAAATGTCTCTTACTCCTCAGGTAAAATGCCCTGAGTCAATGGGGTACCACAGGAATTAGTGCTCTCTTCCCCTGCATTTCTCCATTGATATAAGCAAACTATGATAAACATTCCCACCTCCCCATCATTCTCTTTTCCATTCTCATGGTTATCTAGATCACCCTCATTCCCTTATAAAACAAAAATACAAATTCAGCAAGACCTTCTGTAAAAGGTTTGATTCAGAGAGATTACTACTTAACTCAATTACAAGAAAAATAATCGTGCTCAGAACTTCATGAAAACTAAAATGCTATCCATCTGACATTATTATTTATCGTAACAACCTAATAATAATAAATATAAAGATTGACCATTGACCAAATCACCAAGTGTTTTGGTTTTGGCTGAGCTTATACCAGACTGCAAATTCCCTGAAATATACTTTCTTTTCCCTCACATAAGAAGCTTTTATCAAAAACTCACAAAATGGTAAATTGTTGGTCAAAACAAGTTTTAATTAATGAAGACATTATTCCAGCTATTCTTTTAGACCATGATGATTTAAAATATTTAATTACATTATGATCCACTGCTTTCTCCTAGTGTTTACCAAATCCCGCATTATTTCATTAAATTTAAGGATTCAAAAAGGATTTCAACAGATGGTTAAATACTAGAATTTTTACATGCTGATTTACATCTTCCTAATGATTTATATCTCATTTAGTTTATTTATTTTTATTTATTTATTTTATTTTACATTTGTTGACCGGGCTAGTCCAGCTGGATACATATCCCTTTTCAGTAGAGGCCCGGGGAGAAAAGCTCCAACATAAAAGCAATACGTGATGAGAGCAAGTTACATATACAATATAAGAATAGGAAATAACAATGACTTAATATAAGCACAAGTAGCAAAGCTGCAGTTTAAACAAAGTAGTGTTATAGGATAAACACAGTGAGAATAATGGTCTAAGAACTAGCTTTTCAGGGCAAATTATGAGTACAGGAGATTTGATAAGTTAGTCGGGTTCTGTGCATGGGCATAGCCATTGTAGCTTAAGATGGCTTTTGAGGTTGTTTTTGAACTGTTGATGTGAGGTCATGAGTCTAAGGGTGTTTGGCAGGGAGTTCCAGGGCTTTCCAATGGAGTTGGCATACAGGGCATCACCACCCAAGTTCTTAGCTTTAGTTGTTAAGATCTGGACGTTATTAGCTGATCTAAGGTAGTTAAGGTTGGAGTAGGGGGTCAAAATACTACACAGTGAGGGAGTTCTGTCGGGATAGTGGATTATTTTAAAGGCTTCGGTGAGTTGATTAAGTTTGAGAAGATTGGGTAGTTCCAACCAACCGAGTTTCCTAAGGTTAAGGCAGTGGTGGGTGCGATATGGGGAACCTGTTATAAACCTAGCAATATGGTTATAAGCAAGAGAGAGCATGTTAAGTTCACGTTTATTGAGGAAGGAAAAGACTGGGGATGCATATAGTAAGGTGGAGAGGAGATGCGTGCGGGCAATAGTTAGTTTGGTCAAGGGGGTTAAGAAGTTTTTTATTCTGTACATGGATCCAAGTTTTTTGTTAACCGATTTGATGGTTTGGGTAATGTGGATGTCAAATTTTAGCTTGTAGTCGATGGTAACACCTAGTAATTTGGTACTGGCAACAGGGGCTATGATGGTTCCATTGATGGATTTAATATGAAAAGGTATAATGTTAGTATTTGGGAGTTCATTGCCAAGGGGTGTATTGGCGTTCGGGAAGAATAGGAGTAATTTAGTTTTTGTTGGGTTAAGTAGGAGTTTCAAGTCAGTGAACCATTTCTCAACTAAAGTAAAACAGAGTTGAGTAGTAGTTTGGAGTTCTAAAAGGGAGACAGCGGAGCAGATCAGGGTGGAGTCATCAGCATATTGTATGCAGGTGGATTTAGGGATGACTGAGTGCAGGTTGTTTATGAAGATGGAAAAGAGAAGAGGACCAAGAATAGAGCCCTGAGGAACACCGATGGTGTTTGAGAGCAGGTCTGATAGTTTGTCTTGCCACAGGACAGCTTGTTGCCTACCAGTGAGGTACGCCTTAAACCAGCTTAGTGCAGGGGTGCTAAGGTATAGACTTTCTAGGGTATTAAGTAGGAGTTGGTGATTGACCATGTCGAACGCTTTCGATAGGTCAAGAAAGAGGGCGGAGGATATTTGTTTGTTGTTACGATTGTTATTAATGGAGTCAATAAAGGAAAGGAGGGCAGTGGTAGTACTATGGTGGGGGCGGAAACCATGTTGAGAGTTAGATAAGAGACGATTAAGGGTTAAGTAGTGAAGGAGTTGTTTGTGAACACATCTTTCCATAATTTTCGCTATTGGAGACAGGATTGCTATTGGTCTGTAGTTGGATATTTCAGTGGAGGTGCCTCCTTTATGAAGAGGGATGATATAAGAAATCTTCCAAGAAGAGGGAATAGTGGCTTCAGTAATAGTTCTATTGATCAAGATGGATATAGGGTAGGCGATGACTTCAGATGCTATTTGTAAATATTCCGCTGGGAGGTGATCAGCCGCCAGGGTGGTTGGTTTCAGTTTTTTTAAGAGGGAACAAATATAGGAGGAAGAGACAGGGTTTAGGTTAAAGGAGATATGGGCAGCTTCATGAGATTTGGAGGAAGGTGGAGCAGTGGAGGTTAGTTGGCTAGCAAGGGATTGGATAGTATCGGTGAAGAAGGAGTTAAAGGTGTTGGCTACTGCCTCTGCATCTTTCCCGATGTGCTTCTCAGGGGTTGGGGTGGTAGTTTTACCTGGGTGAAGGAGATTGTTAAATCCTGCCCAGAACTTCTTTGGATTGTTCTGGTGTTTATTCTGGAGGTGGCAGAAGTATTGTTTTTTGTCCTGGGTAGTGGCTGATTTGGTAGTGTTTCTTAGCTGTTGAAATATTATGCGATCTTGGGGGGTTTTAGTGGCTCTCCATTTGTCCCAGGCCTGGTCTCTGAGTTTCATTTTGTTTTTGGTTTCTCTAGTTAACCAAGGTGCTATACGTATTTTGGATCTGATTAGTCTATTTGGGGCATGTGTTTCTAGTATCCTTAGGACTGTATCGTTGAAGTGGGAAACACTCTCTTCTAGGGGTAGAGATTTTAAAATGGACCAGTTGCAGGATTTTAGGTTTGCAAGGAATAATTGTGGGACAAAGTTCTTTTTGTTTCTAATTAATCTATAGAGGGGGGGGGTTGGAAGTTGGGCATTTATGTTTAATAATATAGGTAATTAGGTGGTCGCTGAGGTCATTGGGAAGGGTCCCAGTGGTATAGTTAATTGAATCTTTATTGGTAAGGATCCAATCGATGGTGGTTTCTTTTTGGTGAGTATTGCCCAGTCTGGTTGGACATGGTATATTTTGGGAAAAGCCATGTAGGTTAATAGGTTGTGGGGTTGTATGGGAAGAACAGAGGGACCAGTCTATATTGACATCCCCAAGTACTATGGTTTCTTGTGGGTAACTAGTGGCTAGCCAGGACAGTGTTTGCTCGAGATTTTCTATGTTATTCCCTGGTGGGATATAAATAACAATGAGGTTGATGCATTTTTGAGTGTTTAAGCATAGCTTTAGGGCAATAAGTTCTAAGTTAGAGATTATAGGAGGTTGTGTTGGGTTCTTAATGATATTCAGAGTATTCCTGAACATAACAGCTATACCTCCACCCCGTTTCTTTACGGTCGGCCCTGAAGATATTATACCGGGAGGAGAATCTCTTCGTCCTTAGTGGTGGGTTTTAGCCATGTTTCAGTTAGACACATAATGTCAGGGGAATGAGTAGCTAACATAGCATGCAGGTTGTGCACCTTGTTGTTAATGCTTCTTAGGTTCAGGTGTAGTACTAGAAGGGAGTCAGTAGAGTTGCGAGCAAATTTAGATGGGTTAGAGTCTAAGACATTAGGGGGACCTGGGTTGGGGTGGATATCGCCATAAATGGTAATACTATTTTTCAGGTAAATTAGTAGTCTTTGTAGTTTGAGTAGTAATTTGAGGTGATTTTTATTATTTGAAATTTTAGGGTGACGGAGGGTGGGTTGGGCTAAATTGGGGGATTTTGTTTTAATAGTGTTAGGCGTTGGTGGGACAGATATGGCCGAAAGATTAGGATGGCAGTTGGTGTAGCACTTAGGATGGGAGAATCCTATAAGAGTTTGGTTTTCATACTTTGTTAAAAAATAGGCAATAAGGAGTAGTAGGGTCGTTGAGAGGAGGGTTGTAGAATAGGTGAATTTGGCCATGGTGTAAGGGTGGAAAGTGTACTAGGAAGGGAAAAGGCTTTAGTTTTATCTTTGGAATTGTGGGAGGACCTAGAAGTGGGAGGAGTAAGGAGGAAATTGAGGGGCGTATAGTTTGCAAAGGGGAACTTGGGAGGGGTTATCTATTCCTATAAATGTAGAGGTACTGGGGGCGGGTGGGATAAGGGGGCAGGGAGAGGAGCGGAGCCCGAGCGAAGCGAGGGCGAAGCGGAGCGGGGCATACACCGCCCGGAGTTCTCAAGGTCTTAGAGCCAGCACTAGGTGAGTGAAATTACTGCCAGTGCATACAGTAAAGAAGCACTTTGGAGGGATATATTTTTCACTTAAGTTACAGAAATGATAATGCCAGGTTCCAGTAAGCAACAACCTTATTTTGGTCTATCCAGGAGAATTGGGTAGTAGCTTCTCAAGGAGGTGAGGACCGGTCTGTGCAGACGCTTTGGTTGTTGTCAGGTAGGAGCGTTTGTTCTTAGGAGCCACGCGTTGTTAGGATTAGAGTAGGGGGCTTCCTGTGATAGAAGGGAGAGAGGTAGCACAAATTAGTATCTCCGTGTATGTAGAATTGATTCAGAGGTGTCAATAGATATGGTCTAGTGGGAACTCAATGCTTGGGGGAGAGTAATCAACAACAGTAGTTATACAGTTAGTGTTACAGTCGCTAGAGAGTCAGCATCATGATATCTCCAATGTAAGGAACAAAACATGGAACTAGAAGGCCAAACACATGGTATAACAAGGGTAAGAGATTAAATTGCACAAACATACAGTACAAAACAATTACCCAACAGTATTAGATAACAGACGCCATTGTTCCAACAAGAAACACGTGCAGACACTTTGAGTTTGCTGCAACAAATCACTGATCCAGTCTAAAAGTTAAATTAAGACAATATGCCATCAACTTTTTGCATCGATAAACGCTGGCAAGTACTTGGAGTTGACTTTTAACCATTTGCAAGATCAGCAGTACCATTAAGCATCTACCGAAGCAAGAAAAATATTCAAAACATATGCAAACAACTCACTAAGCCAGTCGCTTAATTAGCTTTAGAAAATATGACATCCGTTTTGCATAATGAACGCTGAGTTGCCTTGAACTTCTATCAACCAAGTCGCTATCTGGTTTTAGGAGAAGGACGCCAGATATATGCTAGTAGCACGTGCTGGACTTGGTGGTTGTATCAGATAAGTTCGGTCAAGCAGGCAGACAGACCACTGCAAAATACTGGCATTGATAGTAAAAACAAAACTGCGTATAAGAGGTTCTCTGGCTGTAATGGAAGCCGGATGATACAATATAGAGCCAATACAAACACAATAGAGGCGCTATCTGGCTTTAGTAAAACAACGCCAGATATGCGCTAACAACACATGCAAGCAGTTAATTGTAGTTAGAATACCAAGCAATAAAAAAAGGATTCACTGACAATAATAGTAGTAGAGCGATTAGCGTTAGACCAGTACAACCACAATTTAGACTTCTTTCACTGAATCCGAGTTACCTGGAGGCTGGAAAATACGTCTGGGCCATGGGACAGCTAGTACCAGGAGTAAATGAGAGTAAAGTTTCGCGGTAAGCCAGATGGAGTATTTGAAAACTTTCTGACGTCAGCATACACCGCCCGGAGTTCTCAAGGTCTTAGAGCCAGCACTAGGTGAGTGAAATTACTGCCAGTGCATACAGTAAAGAAGCACTTTGGAGGGATATATGTTTCACTTAAGTTACAGAAATGATAATGCCAGGTTCCAGTAAGCAACAACCTTATTTTGGTCTATCCAGGAGAATTGGGTAGTAGCTTCTCAAGGAGGTGAGGACCGGTCTGTGCAGACGCTTTGGTTGTTGTCAGGTAGGAGCGTTTGTTCTTAGGAGCCACGCGTTGTTAGGATTAGAGTAGGGGGCTTCCTGGAGGCTGGAAAATACGTCCGGGCCGTGGGACAGGTAGTACCAGGAGTAAATGAGAGTAAAGTTTCGCGGTAAGCCGGATGGAGTATTTGAAAACTTTCTGATGTCAGCATACACCGCCCGGAGTTCTCAAGGTCTTAGAGCCAGCACTAGGTGAGTGAAATTACTGCCAGTGCATACAGTAAAGAAGCACTTTGGAGGGATATATGTTTCACTTAAGTTACAGAAATGATAATGCCAGGTTCCAGTAAGCAACAACCTTATTTTGGTCTATCCAGGAGAATTGGGTAGTAGCTTCTCAAGGTGGTGAGGACCGGTCTGTGCAGACGCTTTGGTTGTTGTCAGGTAGGAGCGTTTGTTCTTAGGAGCCACGCGTTGTTAGGATTAGAGTAGGGGGCTTCCTGGAGGCTGGAAAATACGTCCGGGCCGTGGGACAGGTAGTACCAGGAGTAAATGAGAGTAAAGTTTCGCGGTAAGCCGGATGGAGTATTTGAAAACTTTCTGACGTCAGCATACACCGCCCGGAGTTCTCAAGGTCTTAGAGCCAGCACTAGGTGAGTGAAATTACTGCCAGTGCATACAGTAAAGAAGCACTTTGGAGGGATATATGTTTCACTTAAGTTACAGAAATGATAATGCCAGGTTCCAGTAAGCAACAACCTTATTTTGGTCTATCCAGGAGAATTGGGTAGTAGCTTCTCAAGGAGGTGAGGACCGGTCTGTGCAGACGCTTTGGTTGTTGTCAGGTAGGAGCGTTTGTTCTTAGGAGCCACGCGTTGTTAGGATTAGAGTAGGGGGCTTCCTGTAATGTCCTCGTGTCATATAATCATCTGCCTTTGTCTACAAAGCTGATATTTTCTTCAAACGACCTTCACATAACCAACCTACTCTCAACCAGCCTTATGTTGCGACCATGTGTTCTCTGAAGAGTCAAACAGGTTTAATTTGTCAACAGGTGAACAAGGAAATTAATATCTAAAAATTGCAAGAGGAAATTATTTCTTATATAATAATGTTACCAAATAATTTTTGAAACACAGAGAATATGTTGAGCTGTTTCATATCACTGATTTCTTTAGAACACAAATGCTCATTAATCCATACTTTCCAATACATTCTAGTTCATTATCATCCATTTATTTTCACCAGTCATTTAAAATACAAAAAAAAAAAAAAACATAGAAACAACTGCAATCCATCTAAAAATTCCCTTTATATTCACTGCACATTTATGTTAATGGGTCGATTTAATACTGGGGACCATTTGCATTTAATTGTATTTGCCATGTAAGTTTTTTACATTTCACAAAGTTGGCCAGTTTTTGCCTTCTTTGTCAGAAATGTACCCGATCCACTACAAATAACAAAATCCTTTTGCCACTAGAATAGTGTTTTCCATATTTATAAAAGGCATTCATATCATTCTTATGCCTAATATTATACAAATGGTTGGGGATGCTTTGTGATAGTTCTGCATGGTCTTTCCCACAAGGAAGCTGTCACAGCTATTGCATTTTGCAACATACATTATACATCATATGCTACAGTTGATGTAATCTTTTATACCAATATTTTTCCTAAGAGTACCTAATTTAAATAAGTCCCAGAATTAATTTATTTATATAATCTACAAAAAGCCCAACTGCATGCTTGTGTACAAAAGCCTTCCAGATTCACATGGCTCCAATTCCATCTTATCTCGTACCAGTATATTTTAAAATTATCGTAATAAATAGTTACAGACTTTGAACTCTCACCTGAAATACAACACAAATCTTTCATACCTACCTAGTAAGATACCAGTTATTGTGAACAATCTTTTAAATATATTATTTAATATTTTTTTATTCTTATTTGCAATGTATAATAACATTTCAAAAATAAATTATTTTTAAACAACATTTTTCCACATGAATAACGATAAACCATTACAATCAGTTAATGAAATACATCACTTATACTGGAAATTTGTTTCCTTCTACATTAATAAAATCTTCTACATTTTTATATATATATATATATATATATATATATATATATATATATAAATATATATATATATGTAAATATACATATATACGCCATGGATATAAAAAGTGTACACCATTAATGTGACTTATAACCTGTGCAATTCAATTGAAAAACAAACACATCTGTTAGGAGGAAAATATAAAAAATAAAAAATGTGCAATAAGCTGGTTGCATAAGTGTGTACACCCTTAAACTAATACTTTGTTGAAGCATGTTTTGATTTAATTACAGCATTCATTCTTTTTGGGTAGAAGTCTATCAGCATAGCACATCTTGACATGGCCATATTTGCCCACTCTTCCTTACAAAAGTGCTCCAAATCTGTCAGATTGCGAGGGCATCTCTTGTGCACAGCCCTCTTCAGGTCACCTCACAGATTTTGTATTGGATTTAGGACTGGGCTATTCCAAAACTTTAATTTTCTTCTGTTGAAGCCATTATTTTGTTGATTTGGATGTATGTCTGGGGTCATTGTCATGTTGAGAGGTGAAATTCCTCTTCATCTTCAGCTTTCTAGGAGACGCCTGAAGGTTTTGTGCCAAAAGTGACTGGCATTTGGAAATGTTCATAAATCCCTCTACCTTGACTAAAGCCCCAGTTCCAGCTGAAGAAAAGCAGCCCCAAAGCATGATACTATCAACACCATGCTTCACCATGGGGATTGTGTTCTTTTGATGATGCGAAGTGTTGTTTTTGTGCCAAACGTATCTTTTGGAATTGTGGCCTAAAAGTTCCACCTTTGTCTCATCAGACCATAACACATTTTACCACATGCTTTTGGAAGACTTGATATATTGTTTTTCAAATTTTAGCTGGGCCTGGATGTTTTTCTGTGTAAGAAAAGGCTTCCGTCTTGCAACCCTACCCCATAGTCCAGACATATGAAGAATATGGGAGCTTGTTCTCACATGTAGTATACAACCAATACTTGCCAGAAATTCCTGCAGCTCCCTCAGTGTTGCTGTAGGTCTATTGGCAGCTTTCCTGACCAGTTTTTGTTTTGTCTTTTCATCAATTTTGGCGGGACGTCCAGTTCTTTACAACATCACTGGTGTCCCATATTTTCTCCACTTTTTGATGACTGTCTTCACTGTATTCCATGGTATATCCAATGCTATGGAAATTTTTTTGTATCCTTCTCCTGACTGATTCCTTTCAACAATGAGATCTCTTTGATGCTTTGTAAGCTCTCTGTGAACCATGGCTTTTGCTGTAGCAGGCAACTGAGTAAATGTCAGCAAAATCCTACTAGGACAGTTGAACTTTATTTGGGGTTAATCAGAGTCTCCTTAATTGATGACAGGTGTGTACCCAAGAAGACTGAATGCTGTAATAAAATCAAAAGGTGCTATAAACAAAGTATTACTTTAAGGGTGTGCACACTTATGCAACCAGCTTATTGTACATTTTTTATTTTTTATATTTTTTCCCCTAACATATTTCTTTGTTTTTCAATTGAATTGTACAGGTTATAGGTCACATTAAAGGTGGGAAAAGTTTTTAAATGATTTATTGTGGTCTAATTTTTTATATCACAAAAACCTGGCATTTCAACAGGGGTGTGTACACTTTTGATATTTAATTAAATTTTTTATGATATTCTTCTTATAAGCAATTTGACATAAGTAGAAAGTAATCTGGGAATATCATTGAAATGTTCTTATTACTATCAAGCCATTATAGAGAAACGGAACTTGACATAACAAGATAGTGGGTGGGATTTATGAACATTTCATCACATGGTGTAAGACTGCTGTGCAGCAGGTCTATGTACCAAAATCCTTGCAATTCATGAAGATTGATAGATAATGTGGATAAGACATTATATGTAGCCTTACACTACTGTGTAGTCATAGTACTTTGTGCACAGAGTATACATGCCAATGTCTTTCTGCCCTGCGATCACACACAATTCACAAGCATTACACCAAGTGAATATGGGCTGGTCTCAATGCAGAAATTAAGGAGTAGAAATACATACATACAGATGATGTAGTGTTTGCGATGACTGCACTGTTACCACTCGCAGTAGGCATATTGATCAGCTAACACAGTCGAGGAGCTGAGAAATAGCATTAGCACATAAAAATATTACATCTATTTATCTATGTATATGGGCCCCTTGCATGTTGCCGAATGCTGCTTTTCTGACAAACACAGAGGGTGTGGTTTAATGTCAGTAGTACAGATAGTCCAGCTATGGAAATGTCACTGGTGTATAATGTTGAAACAGGTAAGTGGGGATGGAGGGGTGAGAGTGTTTGTGTGTGTGTGTGTGTGTGTGTGTGTGTGTGTGTGTGTGTGTGTGTGTGTGTGTGTGTGTGTGTGTGTGTGTGTGCGTGTGTGTGTGTGTGTGTGTGTGTAAAGTACTTGCAGCCAAGATGGATAAAGTGTGGTGGCTTTAATTCCTTTTTCTTTAAGCAAGTGGATTGATGGAAGTCTCAGTCTTCTCATAACTAAAACTTGCTTGAAGAAAGCATTATCAGACCTTATCTTTTCATGTAGATATGTAGTACACTTCTTTTCCTTTATTTTCCCAGGCAGTGAAGGCCACCTTCTACTTTTGTTAGAAGGATAGGAGGTGCACACAGTTCTGTGAGGGGCAACTAGTTATGGTGGTATAGGGGCTAGCTATCTATGAACCTTTTTCAGCATGAGTTTGAAAGATATATCTAATCATTAGGTGGTCAGTATCTCCACATGTAAAAATTGAAGAATGTCTTTTTGCTCTCCCCCTTCCTGTAGCCCATTTTAAGCATGTTATTTGGGTGTCCCCTGTTCTAGTAGTCATCAAATCAAGTTGAAGATGAAAGCTAGTTGATGTTCAGCTTTATATAAGTGGCAACCAAGTCTTGGACCATCTGCTCCAGTTCACCCATGTACTCTACTACACTAAACAGAGTAGCTTCGATTTCCAGCACTTGGAAGTGCAATGAAGCTTGAAAAGCATCCATTAGTAACTTAAATTGGTGATAGAGAAGGTTAGAAGGGCTGTATTAGATACTTGTAGTTCAGATGAGTGCAAGGTTGAATTAATGTTCCCTGCAGACTTTTGAGCCATGAAGGTGGATGCATAGCCATATTGTATGCATCTGTTTCAATGCAAATGCGAGATCAAAGTTCTTCTAAACTAACTTTCCCATTGGGGACCTGCTTTTTTAGTAGCATTTAGATTTTGTAGACCTTTGGTATGCAAACAGCTCGTTCTGTGCTCTTTAGAAGACTGCATGACTGGAGTTGTAATTTTTTTTTTTGAATTGTTATGCTTTGGAGCTATTACTTTTCATGTTCACATTCTCAGTCCCAAGACTGGAAGGCTTTTTTAAAATTTTAATGGATAATTTGTAAGTTAGATGCAAACAAAGTTATTCAGGAATTAATTGGAAATGCTATAAAGTTGACTTACATTTTTTTTTTGAATGAAAGAACTTTAACAAGGAAAACTGTTATTACAATGAGTTATTTTAATGACATACCTATAATAAAATATGATGCTGCTACACAACAGTAATCACATACACCTTTGGTGCCGGAAGACCATAAGGCAGTGGCTTCTATTCCCACTCCAGGTGATGGATTGCTGGCAATGCAGCGCTGCATTATGGGATACTGTACTCTTGAGTGTGCTGTCCTTTGTATACGTTATTAAACTGAGATCCCATCTGCTTGAGTTGGTGTTGCTCAAGTGAATGCAAAATATCTCAAAGAACCTACTGAAAAGAGTAGGGAAATTCTCCAATGCAATAGCCAGTTTTCCTCTAGTAGTGGAAATACCACCCAAGGTCTCCGCTGAAAAGACACCACTAACCCTGTGGGATTAACCTGGTAAACAAAGATACATAGATAAATAGATAGATAGATAGATAGATAGATAGATAGATAGATAGATAGATAGACAAATACAATAATTAGGTTGATCAAGGGGTTTGAATGCAACTGGAATTAACATTAAAGAAAGCAGACCCTCC
This sequence comes from Protopterus annectens, assembly GCF_019279795.1. Classification (NCBI taxonomy): domain Eukaryota; kingdom Metazoa; phylum Chordata; order Ceratodontiformes; family Protopteridae; genus Protopterus; species Protopterus annectens. The sequence continues at coordinate 304,291,117 of NC_056734.1, forward strand.
TGTCTTGTCTTTTTACTAAGTGGTATCTTGTATCTTCCTGCGTTGACATCATCCTGCATGCATAATGTTATTATATGATTTCTAATACCTTTTTTCTATGCTGCCTAAACTGTAGTTATAATTCAACATTCTATAGCTATTATACATAGAGGCCTAAAAGTTTTGCTAATTACAATGTCATCTTCTGCCATTCTGCCATTCAAAACCTTATCATAATCCAAAGATACTAGAAATGGTGGGTGGTGATAACTGATACCACTCAGAAAATATCAGCTGCATTAGGTTTTGAACACAGCTTAGACATTACTCTTTAATGAGTATTCAGGAAGGAATAGCACTATCTAAAGCATCACTTAATATGATAGCATGTTGTGTAAACTTAACTACCTTTACACAATGTGACTTTGCAAAAACATTTGGTTTAAATGCATATATATCCACATTCTGTGTAGGTAGGAATGTTTGGAAAAAAATGTGCAGTCATGTTAAGTAGTGTTGTGCCAAACTTCATTCCTTTCTGAATGCTGTCATTGCTTCTTTAATAATTGTAATTTAAGATAAAAAGGACACGATCTGCAAACCCTAGTTTATCAGACTCATCTGAGTAATGTGCGGTATCAGATACCTTGCAGAAGCTACTGCCTCCTTCAGAATTATATTTCTTCCTGAATACATGTCATTTGCCTACTGTATAATTCTGAGCAAGGCATTTAACCTAACAGTGCTCCCAAATCACCCCTGAAAAGACACAATTTGTCCAGTAGGTTTATCTGGTCAACTAATAGGTAAACTAAACTAAACTGAACTAAACAAATAATAAATAAATAAAGGGGATCTGCTGCAAAGATGAAAAACTGATACCTACATTACTGGGGAGAGCTGATCTCAATTACTTCCTGATCTAAAAAAAATGGTGAAACATATAACCACTATAAATACATAATGAGGCTGTCAGAGCAGAATGATGAGCAGTTTTATGGTTTGCAAAGCTGCTAACTGGTCAGTGCAGATAATGATTTTAATTTTGGGCGGAGTTATTTAACAACAAAATTAGCATTGACAGCTAAAAACAACCCATAATGTGTGTCAGATTTGCTTCCCGTGTTTTGTGTTGAACAATGAAATTCAGTACTGCTTGTCAAACTGTAATGTACCACTGCATTTGGATATGCCAGTGTGGTCTTTCATTATATTAATGAAAATTAAAGATGCTAAGGAATTATAAATGCAATATGTTTTATTGCATTTTATTTTCAAAAAAAGTAGTGTACCTAATACCATTTTGCATTCCACATTATAACATGGCAATTGTCACTAAAAAGAGAAAAAAGGCTAATTATGACTACAGCAAAAATATAGTACAGGTGTTTCTTGGAGTTTCATATTATTGATTTATCATTTATTTACTGACATGGTCTCAAGATATAAGATATTTCATTACAACTTTCTTACCAAAAGAGTTATATTTTGCAAAGCTCCAAAAGATTACCTGTGTTTCACTTAATGATAGGTATATGTCTTATAAAACCGGCAAGGAAAGGACTAATCAGGCTACTAAAATGACTGGTGTATCAACAGTGTTGGTTGACCACCTAGATCTCACATTAAATCACACATTCCTTCTTCCTCACAGTAACTATTTGCTTCCACTTTCATCCTTTTTTCTGTCAGCATTTACAATGACCTGCAACTGAATATGACTGTAGTCAAACTCCACATGCTTTTAACAACAGAAAATATTTCCAGAACAAAAGATTTCTTAAATATAAAATGTTTATCTCAGAGACAGTAAGTTGATAAAATATAGAAATTCCTTTTTAACATTAGTTTTAACAGACACCCATAAATTTGCCAAAATTAAACATCCTGAGACCAAATTTTCAACCTGCCATCTTTATACATGACACCCACTTGTATTATGGGACTAAAATGTATGCAGCTTATACTCAAAATGAAACTGACAGCAGTAACAAGTGGAACTGCACAAAGTATACAGCAATTTGATAGACAGGTCCTTAAAATGATAGTCAGGCCAAATTTCACATCAAATTACACATAATTAAAAAGTTATAACTAGGCTTATTTCACCAGATAGTTAAAATGGACTACACGTGCTTTAAAGATTATTTTCAAGACATACTTATAACACTAGGAAGTAAATGCACACACAGCCAGGAAATGGAACAGCTTGTTGTAAGTTCACCAAGGCAGATTCAGTAAATCCAGGTAGGCACCAAACGAATTCAAATAATTCCTTTATTCAGAACCACAGAATAATAACACACAAGCGCTTTCGCTCAGAGGAATTCTGAGCTTTATCAAGTGACACCATGCTGTTGAATCAGGTGTCTTATATACCTTGAAAATCCTAGGTTAATTAGAAAGCACTACCAATTAACATTTTAAAGAGACTGTGCACTATTCCACATGCTTAAAAATTCCTTTAAAACAAAATATATAAAAAATATAATAGATTGCTTAAAATAATGCATTAATGCATCTGTCACTACTAAAAATGCTAATAGCTTAAAAATAAACAAAACATTGTGCACTGTTACCATAGTGTTTAACTTTGTAATAAAATTTGCTTTGTGTAAAAAGTTGCACTTCTTTTGAAAATTGGGATAAGATGGAGTGACTTGACGTACCAACTGTTGTTCATGTAAGTATAATATAAGGCTAATGCCTAGTATGGGTATGACAATATTTTCCTTTTCTTGGTCTTGTTGACAACCCTGCTGGAAAAAGAACACAATATCTTAACCAAGTTAAACTATGCTGTACAATAGGTCTTTCCTTAACATAGACTTTGTATAGTGTAGCATTAAGTGAAAATCATGCCCATGTGTATGAGTACTTGCCATAAGTAATTGTGTGGGAATGTCAAACTAAAGTCTTGCCCTTCTTAGTTTCAATAGCGGCTTGATACTGATCAAACCGTTAAGCCCAGGGTCTCCCAGCATCTAACTTTAATTGCCAGAGGAGTTCTCGATATTCTAAAGTTGATTCCCAATCACCCCTGGCATCAGGCTTAACTTGCTCAGTACCATAAATTTCAGTTTTATGTTTGGACAGGTCAGGAGTGCTTATAAAAGCGTTGGTTTCCTTCTTTTGTTTATATCATAAAATGCTCAGATATCCGCGGAATTCCCTTTCCGTTTTGCCTACATAGAAACTGCTGCATGTGGTGCAGAAGCCTAAATAGACCATCCCCTTGCTACCACATGTGAAATGGCCTGCGGGGTAGATTTTAAACCTTCTGGATGGAATGGTGATACTTTTTTCTTCCAAGATGGCATGGCATTGGCTACATGCCCCACATTTAAATGTTCCGTTTCTTGCTGGGTTAGTTTTCCTTGTAATGTTCTGCTTTTTCTCAAACATTTCCTTGAGATTGGTACCCCTTCTCCTTACAAATGAAGGTTGGTCAGGCAATAGCCCCTTAAACTCTTCAAAGAGGGCAAGTACAGGCCAGTACTTTCTTACAGATTCCTCCATTTCCCTTGAGTGCAAAGAGTAGGTGTAGATAAAACTTAGAAAGGGGCTATCCTCTGGACCTCTTCAAAAGCCTGGTCGAGGAGGTAAATTCCAAAAGAGGAACTGTCTATCCACCCCTTCTGGGTAAGGGAACGGGCATACCAGCCAGCTCTGTTCCCGTTATCAACAATGAATTTAAGAACAGTTTTATCTACACCTACTCTTTGCACTCGAGGGAAATGGAGGAATCTGTAAGAAAGTACTGGCCTGTACTTGCCCTCTTTGAAGAGTTTAAGGGGCTATTGCCTGACCAACCTTCATTTGTAAGGAGAAGGGGTACCAATCTCAAGGAAATGTTTGAGAAAAAGCAGAACATTACAAGGAAAACTAACCCAGCAAGAAAGGGAACATTTAAATGTGGGGCATGTAGCCAATGCCATGCCATCTTGGAAGAAAAAAGTATCACCATTCCATCCAGAAGGTTTAAAATCTACCCTGCAGGCCATTTCACATGTGGTAGCAAGGGAGTGGTCTATTTAGGCTTCTGCACCACATGCAGCAGTTTCTATGTAGGCAAACGAAAGGGAATTCGCAAGCGGATATACGAGCATTTTATGATATAAACACAAAGAAGGAAACCAACGCTTTTATAAGCACTCCTGACCTGTCCAAACATAAAACTGAAATTTATGGTACTGGAGCAAGTTAAGCCTGATGCCAGGGGGGGTGATTGGGAATCAACTTTAGAATATCGAGAACTCCTCTGGCTATTAAAGTTAGATGCTGGGAGACCCCTGGGCTTAACGGTTTGATAAGTATCAAGCAGCTATTGAAACTAAGAAGGGCAAGACTTTAGTTTGACATTCCCCACACAATTACTTATGGCAAGTACTCATACACATGGGCATGATTTTCACTTAATGCTACACTATACAAAGTCTATGTTAAGGAAAGACCTATTGTACAGCATAGTTTAACTTGGTTAAGATATAGTGTTCTTTTTCCAGCAGGGTTGTCAACAAGACCAAGAAAAGGAAAATATTGTCATACCCATACTAGGCATTAGCCTTATATTATACTTACATGAACAACAGTTGGTACGTCAAGTCACTCCATCTTATCCCAATTTTCAAAAGAAGTGCAACTTTTGCACAAAGCAAATTTTATTACAAAGTTAAACACTATGGTAACAGTGCACAATGTTTTGTTTATTTTAAGCTATTAGCATTTTTAGTAGTGACAGATGCATTAATGCATCATTTTAAGCAATCTATTATATTTTTTATATATTTTGTTTTAAAGGAATTTTTAAGCATGTGGAATAGTGCACAGTCTCTTTAAAATGTTAATTGGTAGTGCTTTCTAATTAACCTAGGATTTTCAAGGTATATAAGACACCTGATTCAACAGCATGGTGTCACTTGATAAAGCTCAGAATTCCTCTGAGCGAAAGCGCTTGTGTGTTATTATTCTGTGGTTCTGAATAAAGGAATTATTTGAATTCGTTTGGTGCCTACCTGGATTTACTGAATCTGCCTTGGTGAACTTACAACAAGCTGTTCCATTTCCTGGCTGTGTGTGCATTTACTTCCTGGTTTGGTTCTCTGCTGTTTGTTTGACTTCTTTGATACTTATAACACTGTTAAAACTTAATATTTTAAGCTACAACTGAAAACAACATCCAAGGACAAGTAAACCTGAACTAAGACATTACATTAATGCAACAATGATGCAACATGCAATTAATTACAATCTAAAATGAGTAACTGTGAAATGACATACAAAAATGCAATTGTACAATATCATAAACAAGTTGGCAGGAGGATCCCTAAACTGATCACTACGAAAATTGCATGGCAAATGTAGTTAAAATGTTATAAACATACAAAGGAAAGACTTAAAAGGGCAGTGACAATAGTTTATATTAGAGAAAGGGCTTGGAAAATTAAAGATTTTCATTGGATGCTCAGCAGCAGGGTTTTAATGTACAGATAAAGCCCACTGAAAAACTAGAGGGCCTAACCCATCAGGAAATCACCGCATGGAAAATGAAATCCCTTCTGAGAGCCAAAATTTCTTTCCCCTTACTAAGTACAGATTTAGGGCATTTAGCGAAAGGGAAAAAAATTATAAACAAAACTTAAATAACTGTAGCTGCAGTGTCAAGAACCTGTCTCTCCCTATCCTTCACTAAATAAGGCTCTAAGAAAGCTGAGTTTAGCGAGCAGGGAAAATAAATAAATATGATCTTATAAAGCAAGTAAAGGCTGCAGCAGGTACAAGGACCTGTGTTTTTCATTTCTCTTCATCATCCAAGTGTCAAGAGAAAGCCATGGTTAGTGAGCTAGTGCAATAAAATAAAATGTGTGTGTGTGTGTGTGTGTGTGTGTGTGTGTGTTTGTGTGTTAATGAAAAAGGGAGTTCTAATTCTTTGCATTGTATGCAGCAGATAATAATGACCTGAAATAAATTAATACATTTAATTTATATATTTCTTCATTCATTTGCTTGAAAGAATGCATAGTCAATGTGATGAGTACATTTTATGTGTGTGTGTGTGTGTGTGTGTGTGTGTGTGTGTGTGTGTGTGTGTGTGTGTGTGTGTGTGTGTGTGTGAGAGAGACTATCTCTCTCTCTGCATCTGTTTTGTTATTGTTTATATATGTAAGTTTGTGCGTGTGTGATTGTGTGTGTATCTGTCTGTCTGCGGACATTATTAAATAATGAAATATTTTATATTTGGATGCAAAATAATTTCTTCACCTATAATTACATGTTCTGCAACTTTGAAACATTAGTAGGAGGAACTATTTTACATCAAAAACATAAGAAAGCATGTACTAATAATAAAACAAATACAAAACAATTTAACAGATAGCCCATTATTTAGGCATAGTAATAATACCCACCAAAGTGCATGTTACAGGGAAATAAAGCAACATTGGGCCTAATAACAGCTTGAATGGTATATTTCCCAGAAAAGTGTAACTTGTCAGCAATTACTATGTCTTGCTTAAAATATAATACAAAACACTTAATCATGCATAAAAAAACTAACCATAAAGTTCAAGTAGCAAAACAAAAATAAAAAAAAATAAAACAAAACAAAATAAAATTTCAATTTCTTAATAATAAGGCACTTTTTGGTAAAACCTTATCACTTTGTTCTCAGGCCTCATAATATCTTTAGGTGTGTGATCACAACTGTATGATGCACACTTCTCAGTGTATTTTATCTACATACCTACACTCTCTTGTGTGTATGGCTAATGATAGATGAAACACACAACATGAAACACTGAAATAATTAAAAACATTTTTTTTTTACTGGTGGGAAGCATCAATTCCCACCGTGTCCCTGTATCTTTGAATGTATATCTGACATTTGCTTGACAGCTCATTTTATTCATTGACAAATTATTGAATCCAAATGATTGAATGCCCATTTAGTTGAATGACTATATAGCTGAAAGTCATTTCATTGCATGGGGCATAACTATGCATTATCACAGAAACCTGGTTCAAGACCACTGAAAGCATTACATCACTGGAGGGCTTCAATGCCTATAATTAATAGAGGCCCAACACATTAGAAGTAGGTGCTAAAGGTGGAGGTGTCTCCACATTCTTAAAAAAATCTGACCTTCAGACTTGTTATAGAGGACAATAACTTGGAACTCCTCCATATCCAACTTACTGTAAAAACCTTTGATCATATCATAGCTAACTACAGGACATCTTTTATTTCCTCCATGGCCCATTTCTCTTACTTTACCACTATGGAGTCCCTATGTATTAAGCAAAACACCATTCTACTAGGGGACTTCAATTGTCCCACCATCAGCTGAGAGATTTGTACATTCTCAAATATGTATGTCCACAGATTTCTGGACTCCTTAATATAAACTCCTTAGGCTAGTTAATACACACTCCAACTGGGCGGCGATAACATCCTGTACTTGGGACTTACCAGTATGGGACAGCTTTGCTCCCCTCCTATTGTAATCACCTCCTTGGTCAAACTATGCCATAAGCCAGTTACATTGACCTTAACTCATTTCCTCCGGTACAGCTCTTTTGAGTGTGTGCCTTTAACTCCCATTGGGCATGGCTTAAGCCTTTAAAAAATGAAGTTATCACCTTACAGTTCTAGAAAATACTCATTGAGAGAGGTCAAATATCAATACAGTTGTGTTTGCCATCACATATGCTTCAAGACAAAATATCCTGGTACCTTGTATGTAACATGGTTTTGGAATTATTAATGCAAATATGAATGATCAATATTTGACGCGTAGAGGAACAGTAGGAGTTAACTGCAGAAGATGCCTGGAGGAGCACTCGGCTGTAATGAGTTTCAGAGGCATCTTCTAATACCACAGTATTCCGAGCCTATGCAAGGGTTAAGTTAGTAAGACTGGGTGATGACCTGAATATATTTGTAAACTCCTCCCCCCTCAGTGATCCCACTGCTTGTGCACAATCCTTTACTGTCAAGTTCAATGCACATGTAAATAGTTCCATAGATGCATCTGTCTGCCTTATAAAAAATACAATGTACAATTCCAAAATAAAACACCATGGTTGAACTCTAATATAAATAGGCTCTCTAATAACAGAAAAAGCTCATTATATGCAAATATAAATGTAACTCTTATGAAGCCAAAGATGCCTTTGCTAAACTAAACAATGAACTTTGAATACTGGTCAAATCAACCAAAGCCATATATGATGTAAAGATAGCCACTCAGGAAAAGATGGCTATAGACCCTTCTTTAACTGTTTTAAAAATCTCAGATGCATTGTTCAGCGCTGAGCAGAAATAATAGTAAATGATATCACATCCTCAGGCCCAGAGGGCATTGACAATCTACTAACAAATCAATTCAGCCCTAGCTTCACCCCTCTCTCCCTTTTGATATTCTTATGTCAAATACTCACATATTCCACCCCCTCAGACCTGCATAAACAAGTTCTCCAGGCACAATCTAAGGCCAAGAGCATCACATATTTGGGGCTGGATAACATACCAGGCTACCTATCTGCCAGCATGACACATGAATTGTTAGATCCCCTTCAAAGGCTATTCAACATTAGCTCAAAACAGGCTTTGTGTAGGTTGAATGCAGGGCAGCAACATCCATTCCCTTGCACAAAGTTTGGGCTATAACACACAGAAGTAATTACAGTCTCATAATCCTGATCAGCCTCATATGCAATACTGTGGAAAGGATCATTATGGAACTAATAAATATGGATATAGATGATCTGCTGACCTTCAATCCAACCCAGTTCAGATTAACCAAGGGTAGGTCTAATGTACTTAACCTTGTTGATATTTCAAAAAAGTTACTTAGGTAGTGGATAAGAAAAGAAGTAGTGCAAACTGCCTATCTGGGCCTTGCAAAGGTGTTTGAAACATCCCATCCTCCAGTATCAAAGATAACATCTCCCATAAATGTTAGCCCTTATTGAATTTGATGGATAGCAAACTGGCTCACAAATAGAACACATGAAATAGGTGTGTGGCTGTACCTCCTTCAAAAGACCTGTCACTGGTACAGTGCCCCAGGGTTCAGTCCTTGGGCCACTTTTCTTTGGCATTTACATCTCAAAGGTCAAAGCTAATACTAAAGGATTGCGGCTGACCAGGTTCTCAGATAACTACAAACTTGGTAGCTTCATTAACTCATCAGAGGAAACCGTGATCGTACAAGAGGCTGTGCCCTAAACAAATAGTTTATGACAAAACTATAGAGTGGAATTAAATACGAAGAAATGTATAATCATATCCTTCAGCAAGCATGACTCCCTGTGTAACAATCACAAACTCCCTTAAACCTGATTCTGTAAAGAGAGATCTGGGAAGTTTTGCTGACAATGAACTGTCTTTTAATCATTACATGTCCACTGTTGCAAGGATGACCTTTTTCATTGCACAGCTTATATCAAAGGGTGTGTCATCCAGAACCAGGAAAAAAATTGTTCATTTGTGCTCAGCACTTATTTGGCCGATGATTGAGTAGAATGTCCATATCAGCATGAGCTTGTCCAAACACTTGTCACAGCTGGAATTAGCAGAATGCTTCCTCACCAAAAAATCAAGGGTCTAAATCATAAAACTATACAGGCCACCTCAAAGCCTTATATCTCTTCTTGATATCATACAGTCTACTGAAAAGTGACTTCTGCCTCTTGTATACAGTTTCAACACACCCTGTCAGATGCCAAATGGTATAAGAAACACCTACTTAAGTGACCCCAATCTCTTCTACAAGATTAAATGAACATGCTGGAGGGATAGGTATGTGTAACAGAGAATACCACTTTTATGGAACTGACTTTCCCTCCACTTGAAGCAGAGTACTTGATGGGTGACCACAGATTCACCCCTGGTTTAGCACCATTGGCCCTCATGGATAAGGAAACATGCAAGTACCCAACATATACTTGTGTGAACTGTCTTTGTAGATTCATACTGCAAAATGTAAGGACTAATAATTCTCACAGGAATGCAGGGCTATGCTTCTTAATATTCTCACAGATCATTAGCCAAAACAAGTATCTGTGAACCTATGAACTCATACATATTTCTGTAATACAGAACTAGAATATATAGAGATATATGAGGAAGCTTTACCTTGTGATTAGTTTTAACAATGCATAATTACTGCTGGTGTGGTTTCAATTTGTGCATAACAGTGATTCCTTCTGTGTAGTATTTTTACCTTTCTCCACAGTGGAGTTAGTATATTTCAATGAAGGTATATGGGGATTATAGGGGGTTTGCCCTTGCAAAAGATTTGTTTTTGAAATACTCACCAGGATTCACAAAAGCTACCACCAATGGTAATCCTGTTTTAACACTGGTAGTAGCCATTTCCACAGTGCTTATCTTGAAGAGATGCAGCACCATGGTGGACTGTCTCTTTTACCTGCCACAAATGCAAATGAAGCATTTCACAACAGTTGTATATGATAATTAGCCATTTGACTTCCTAAGAAATAAATGAGGTAAGTGATTTGCACATCCACATGATTCATAGAACTGCTTGGCTTCATAAATCCTTACTGCAAGCCACTTTAGTTAACTCAGCCAAGAGCTTGCTGTCACCCCTTACTCTCAAAGGCAGAAATCATATTAAGAGGTAAGTGCTGGATAGTTTATTGTCTAGGAAATGTTGGGGCTGCATGTGGGAATGTGTGCATTTCTGGCTGAGTGTGAGTGTATGAAGAGGTATGAGTGATGTAAGATGAGTGTGTGTGTATGTGTGTGTGTGTGTGTGTGTGTGTGTGTGTGTGTGTGTGTGTGTGTGTGCGTGTGTGCGTGTGTGCGTGTGTGTGTGTGTGTGTGTGTGTGTGTGTGTGTGTGTACATATGTGTGTGTGTGCATGTGTGTGTGTTTGTGTACCCTAGGAATCTTCTTGAAGACATTAAAAGTAAAATTACCAGGGTGGAACTGATAGATTCCATCATTTTCTAAAATGTGAGTTAGTGAAACCTTGTGACAGTGGAGACAAAACCCAAAATAGATACAAAAATTGTATTTATACCTATACCAATGGTGTCAAATATGTGAAGGACAAGGAATACTGGGGAGCCCTACACACTTTGAAAATATAAGAGAAGTGGTTGGGGCATCCCCTGTTTATACCTTTAGACAAGCAAAAAATAGAAAAATGGCACTGGAACACGGTTATAAAAAAGACTCCAAGGGGAGTAGTACAAGAAAATGTAATTCTTGTAAATGTGGTCATTTAATTTGTGATAAACTAAGGGCTGGATTCATGAAGGCTTGCATGGAGTCTAAGAGTAGAGTAAGACTCCAGACAGCCAATATGTCTGCCGAGCGATCCAGGAACAGCCGGCAGGGGCGTGCATGAGAGCTCCTAAAACGACTCTTGCACAGACAGTGTTAGGATATGCAAATTACCTCATTTGCTGCTGAAAGCTATGCAAATGAGGTAAATTTGCGATCCAGGAAACACTAACCTGTCCGAGTAAGAGAAGTATTATTTGCAGAAATGTACTCCGTTGGTAACTGAGTACCGTTCTGCAAATAGCAAAACGGAGCTATGACAGCTCCAAATAAAGGATGCATCCAGTTGAGGAAGCATGCCAATGGCCAAATATAAGGCCATTGGCATTATTATGTGTTGCAAAATAATAAAAAACAAATGTTTTCCCCGATCTCCGATGTTTAAGCGTAGCGCAGCGTCGCGCAAACGTCCGGCATTCTAAAAAACAGAAAAAAAAAACAATTCTAAAAATAGGCATTTTATTAAATATATTTATCTGCCATGCAGGTGAATGGCAGGCTGAAGACAACATGGCTACTTAGTAGTGGTTGCTAAGGGGGGAAGCTCAGTCTGAGAGATGTAACCAAGCATTAGTAGGCAGTCCTATGCAAATGAGTATAAGGATAGTGAATCCCAGTTTTCCCTGCCATGTGAACCATGTCCCTAGAGTATAAGAGTAGGATTAGGGGAGTAACAGAGTAGAAGATAGGTGACATTATGAGGGGGTATGTATCAAAGACTGTAAGCTTATTGGAGCAGAGTGGCATGTGTTTGCTGTGAGTTACTCAGGACTGGAAGAGGCGTGTCTACAGTTGTCTGAACTGAAACCCAGAAACTGAAGGTGTATGCCATGGCTATCACTAAAGTTTCTTGCAAAGATGCTTACACTGTGTGCATGCGTGTGCACACCTGTAAACCCGTCTAAGCCTGTGTGCGCGTGTGCGCACCCGTGTAAGCCTGTGTAAGGCTGTCTAAGCCAGTGTGCATGCATGTGCACCCGCCTAAGCCTGTGTAAACCCGTGTAAACCTGTGTAAGGCTGTGTGTGCGCATGTGCTCTTGTTTGCGCGTTGCTGCCCCCTGTGGAAACAGAAAGGGAAAAGGAAGGAAAATAAGTAGTAGGAAGTTAACCAAGGAGAACTAGCAGAGCTGCCAGGTGAAATCAATCAGAATCAGCCAATTACACAGGCAGTACACTAGCCCAGCCCAGCACTTATAACTCTGCAAATAACATTCCCCCATGTTTTTCCTCAGAAGCACTGCAACACTGCAGTCTACAAAGATAAGTGAA